>NW_020954091.1:170626-235252 GCF_900497805.2 Vombatus ursinus
GAAAGAAAGAAAGAAAGAAAGAAAGAAAGAAAGAAAGAAAGAAAGAAAGAAAGAAAGATCAACAAAACTAATCAATACATTAAAAAAAAGTCTGACAATATATTCAATGTATGATACATTTGGACCTCTTTCCTCAGCAAAAGAATGGAGTGTGTGTGTATGGGGGATATTTGACAAGTTTTGCAGTATTTCATTACTTTCATGTGCCACAATTTATTTATTCATTTCAAATTTATGTTCATGTGTCTAACTTTTTACTTTGATAAAAAGTACTGCTATACATTACGTATAGTGACTTCTTTTTCAATACCATCCTTGAGTCAAAAGATATAAACACATAAGTCACTTTTGTATATAGTACCAAATAGCTTTCCACAATGATTATATTGATTCACAGCTTAACTAATAATAGACTAACATTTCTATCTTCCTACAACTCCTCTAACATTGACTATTCTTATCTTTTTTTTCATCTTTGCCGATAGTTGGATGAGAGATGAAACCTCTGGGTTGTTTAGATTTGAATTTCCTTTATTATAAGTGATTTGTAACATTCTTTCATATGCCTTTAATTGATTTGCAGCTCTTTTGGGAACTCTTTCAGATCATTTACTGCTTATTTATTTAGGAATGGCTTTTACTCATATGTGTGCTTGTGTGTATATATACATATACATACATTTTATATACATACACATACATTACATATATATTCATATGTGTATATATGCATACATACATACATACATTAATTGATATATTGAATACAAAACATAGAAGATAAATTTGATAAAATTCTCAAGAAAATACTAACCAATGAAATTGATGTTCTCATATTTCTAGGCTATTTTTTTAAAGCGTGTCCAGGGATAAATAAAATAAAGAATAAAAAAAAATAAAGAAGGATCATCAAGTTATAAAAAGTGTCTGAGTCTAAAAATCTGAGTATAAAAGTCATATACCTTTAAAAAATTCTAAGAAAAAGAAAAGAAGAAAAATCAATTAATATTAAATCAAATACTTCCATCTAAATTAATCAATATATTTTATAGTTTGTGTGGAAAGTTGGCAGCATAATGGGAAGTTGCTAAAACAAGGAGAAGAAAAGCAATGGACAAAGGGTTGCGGAGATTACCGCCATACACACACAGTCGGTCTATACATGAGTAAAGAATTAATACTATGAATTTCTTCAGCTCAGAAAAATTATGAGATAATAGTCTAAAAACAATGGAATTGAGTTGGCAAAATGCAGGGAGGAAGTGGAATGTGTTTCTCACATTAGAAAAGAAAATGAAAGGATCTTATTAAATAATGTTAAAATATGTATATGTTTGTGATGAAAGACAAGAAGGCTATTAGGTATTTTTTGAAAGGGAGTGGACATTGTAGGAGATCACTGACTTCCCCCCAAAATTTTGCTTCTCAGGATTGTACTACACTTTAATAAAGTAAAAATTTGGTCTATGGTTGCAGCAAATTCCTATGGTGGGTAAAAAGGGGACCCAGTTAATTAATCAGTCAATAAACATGTATTACACAAGTAAAACCAGAGGTCACATATATTTCCACTAGGAATAGTAACTAACCAATTGAGGAAAGCCTGGTAGTAAGGGGTAGGACTTCAGATGAAACTTCAAGATAAGACTTGTTATGGACCTTAGATTACTTCAGACTATGAAACACTTTTCTCCCCTCATCAATTGATATTCCTAGGAGTGAAGAAGAATAAAAGGCCCCATCTAAAGTGGAATATAACACAATGATTATTATCATCTATTATTAAAAAAACAAGATACATTTCTGTTTCAATATATACAGAAAAAACTTTTGACAAAATCCAACATTTATTTGTACTTGTTAAAACCCTAGAAAAGCATAGACTTTTAAAGTTAAACTTTTAATATGAATTAAAATTATACATATAAAACCAAATTCAGAATTATTAGCAGTAAGGAAGCAACAAAAATTTTCCAAATGTAGAGATAAGATGATATCCTCTGTTCCTATTACTATTTAAAATAATTCTAGAAATACTAGTCATAATAACAAGACAAGATGAATTTGTTTAATTTTAGAAAAGTGTAGAAAAATGATCCTTGTTTATAGAAGAAAGGAAGATTTATTTAGAAAACCCCAAATAATCAGTAAAGACTACACATTTCAAAGTCTGCTTTAGCAAGCAAGCAGTATAAGAATAAATCCACCAAATGTTTATTATATCAATAAAACAACAACAAAAGACAAAGAAAAATGAAATTATATAATTTCATGGGAAGTAAATTTTACAACTCAAATCTGAAATATAATTGCAAATTACTCTTTGTAGAAATAAATGAATTTCTACAGTATTAGAGGAATATTATTTGTTCCAACTTGTACATTGCCAAAATAATAATGCTTATGTTAAAGAAATGAATTTATAAATTAAGCTCAAGGCTGATCAAATTTCAAATAGCTTACTTTATAGAATAAAATATTAGCAATTCATTCGGAAGTCTAAAATGATTAGAATTAAAGAGAAATAGCCAAAAGAAATGTAGGAATACACAGTGATGGGCACTTTCAGAACTCAAACTATAATTTAAAACAGTAGGAGTGGTGAGAGGAAGGGAATACACATATAAATGCTGCCACTGTATTAAGCATTTCACAAATACTGTGTCATTTGATCCTCATGACAAGGAAAGAGCTATTGTTTTCCTGTTTTTTTCTTGCAGATCAGAAATTGAGGGAAACAGGTTAAGTGACAGAAAGTATCTGATGCTATATTTAAACTTGGGTTTTCTTCATAGGTTTTCCTAGCCCAGCACTCTATTGACTCTTCCATTTTCTCCCTCTAATTAAATAATTATGAAAATTATTTGGTAATTTTTAAAAGATAGAAAATAGTGGTCAGTTGAAAAACTAGGCAAGCAAGAATGAGAAATGAATGAATGAAATAATATAGTAATTTAAAAACCCAAAACTGTAAATTATTAAAGAAAGAACCCCTTAAATGTCAAGAGCGTCTGAGTGGAAAAAAATCAGTTGTTTAGATTATAGTCTAATAATATAATCCAGATTAAAATCCAAATGGACTTGATCTGTATATGAGGTCACATTATACATTTTATTAATAAGCAAAATGAATTGAGGAATCTTTCACAGTTGTTACTATGAGGAAAATTGTTAGCCAAATAAGAAAGAGATAAGTTAACAAAGATAACATAAACCATTTCAATTATATGAAAATTAGTATCTTTTTCATGAAAAAAATCAATGTAGTTAGGATAAGAATGGAAACTGTCAACTAGGAAAATAGTCTTTCATAAAATGTCTTTAATCAGGATCATTTGCTCAATACCCTTAAGGAAGTAACATACCAGTGAGCCATTACTACCTACCTCTTCACCCCAAGTGGTAGACAAATTATATGAACTAACAGTTCTCAAAATAATTGCAAAATCTAATAAATCATTTGAAAGATTAAGCCAAATTACTACTAATAAAAGGAATACATATTAAAACAACTGTAAGGCTTGCATTTTGTAAAGATGAAAAAATGGAGTCAAAGCTGGAAGTTTTCATTGAAAAATAGCCACTCTACTAATATATTATCACTATAATTTTCATTGTTATGAAAGCCTTGTAAAAATATTTGAAAATTATTTTTAAAGTCACAAAATTGTCTGTTTTCTTTGACCCAGTGATGTATTTATAGGCCTGTACCCCAAAAAGGTAAAAAAGGAAATATATTATGCATATACTAAAATATTCATTACAATATTTTAAATATCTTATAATCTCGATATTATGAGAAAACAATTTTGAAGACTTTTATAAATTAAACAAGAATGAAATGAGCAGAATTAAGGGAGGAAATAATACAACTAGAAGATTATAAAGACAAACAGCTTTGAAAGTTGGAGTACCTGTAATAGATACATGGCCATCCATGATTCCTGAAAACTGTTGAAACATATTATGAATCTCTTAACAGAAAGGTGATAGATTCTGTGTGTGGGGTGAGAAATGTATATTTTTGCATACAGCTACTGAGAGAATTTGTTTTTCTTGACTACACATATTTCTTACAATGACTTATTTTTCTTTCTCTCTGCTCCAATTTACATTGCTGATCTCTTTCTCCTGTTTGAGTTGTCTCCCTTCTGTTTGGTTTTGTTTATTTTCCTGTTTGTTTTCTTTTGCTTTGTTTGTGCCTGTGTGCCTCTGTGTGTGTGTGTGTGTGTGTGTGTGTGTTTGTGTGTGTGTGCAAGTGCCAATGCAAAAATACTCTTCTGCAGTTCTCTTACCTGACTGTCCATTTCTTTTCAGTTTCTTGTCTGGCTCATTATGTATATCATGAACACCAATGCTAGGTGTTTGTCAAGGGCCCTTCCTCGTATCTCTTCTCTTCTCTTATTTTCTTTTAGTAATCTCATTAACACTCATGGATTTAATTATCATTTCTATGTATTTTACTCTTATATATATTCCAAATCATCAAGTACCTATTAAACAACCATGTTCTAAATGTATTTCACATTCAATGTGTTCAAAACTAAACTATTTATCTTTCCACACAAATACTATTCTCTTCCAAACTTTTCTTCCTCCCCTTCTAGACATCCAGTTCTAGAACTTAGTGTTATTCTTAACAACTCACTCTTTTTTAATTTTTTTTAAATTTTTAACTAATTTATTTTGAATTATCAACAATCACACCCATAATCTTTTGAGTTTTAAATTTTTCTGTCCCTCCTTTCCCATCTCCCTCTCCAAGATGGCAGGCAATCTGTTATAGGCTATACATATATATTCCTGTTATACATATTTTCACATTACTGACTTGGAAGTAAGAATTCGAACCAATAGGAGGAACCACTAGAAAGAGAAAACAAAACACAACAGAAGAAAAACAATAGCAAATAGTATGCTTCATTCTGCATTTAAACTCCAGAGTTCTTTCTTCTTTGTGGATAGCATTTTCCATCATGAGGACTTTGAAGATGTCTTACATCCTTTACAAGCCTGTTCATCATTTCTTATAGCACGATAGTATTTCATTACATTCATATATCACAACTTGTTCAGTCATTCCCCAATTGATGGGCATCCTCTCAATTTCCAGTTCTTTGACACCACAAAAAGAGCTGCTATAAATATTTTTGTACATGTAGGTCCTTTTCTCTTTTGTATGATCTTTCTGGGATATAGCCCTAGAAGTGCTATTACTGGGTCAAAGGGCATGCACATTTTTTATAGCCCTTTGGACATAGTTCCAAATTGCTCTCCAAAATGGTTTGATCATTTCACAACTCCAACAACACATTAGTGTTCCAATTTTCCCACATCTTCTCCAACATTTATCATTTTCATGTTTTGTCATGTTGGCAATCTGATAGGTGTGATGTGGTACCTCAGAGTAGTTTTGATTTGCATTTCTCTAATCAATAGTGATTTAGAGCATTTTTTCATATGACTATAGATGACTTTAATTTCTTCATCTGAAAACTGCCTGTTCATACCTTTTGACCATGTATCAATTGGGGAATGACTCATATTCTTATAAATTTGACTTAATTCTCTATATATTTTAGAAATGAGGCCCTTATCAGACACTAGTTGTAAAAATTCTTTCCCAATATTCTAACTTCCTTCTGATCTTGGTTGCATTGGCTTTGTTTCTACAAACAAACATTTCAATTTAATGTAATCAAAGTTATCCATTTTGCTTTTTGTAATATTCTCTATCTCCTATTTGGTAATGAATTCTTCTGTTCTCCATAAATCTGATAGGTAAACTATTCCTTGCTCTCCCAGTTTGCTTACAGTATCAGCCTTTATATCTAAATCATGAACCCATTTTGACTTTATTTTGGTATATGGTGTGAGATTTTGATCTATGCCTAGTTTCTGCCATACTGTTTTCCCAGTAGCTTTTGTCAATGAGTGTGTTCTTATCCCAGAAGATGGGGTCTTTGGGTTTATCAAATAATAGATTACTATAGTCATTGACTACTATGTCTTGCATAGTTAACCTATTCCACTGATCCACCACTCTATTTCTTAGCCAGTACCAATCAGTTTTGATGATCACTGCTTTAAAATACAATTTAAGATCTAGAATGGCTAGACCACCTTCCCCTGCATTCCTTTTCATTAGTTCCCTTGCTATTCTGAAACTTTTGTTCTTCCAAATGAATCTTGTTATTATTTTTTCTAACTCTATAAAGTAAATTTTGGTAGTTTGATTAGTATGGCACTGAATAAGTAAATTAGCTTAGGTAGAATTGTCATTTTCATTATATTAGCTTGGCCTACCCGTGAGCAACTGATGTTTTTCCAATTACTTAGATCTGACTTTATTCATGTGAAAACTGTTTTGTGGTTGTGTTCATATAGTTCCTGGGTTTGTTTCCAGAGGTAGAATCCCAAATATTTTATAATGACTACAGTAACTTTAAATGGAATTTCTCTTTCTATCTTTTGGTGTTGGACTTCGTTGGTAATATATAGAACTGCTGATGATTTATGTGGATTTATTTTATAGCCAGCAACTTTGCTAAAGCTGTTTGTTATTTCAAGTAGTATCATCATATCATCTACAAAGAGTGATAGCTTTGTGTTTTTTTTTTGCCTATTCTAATACCTTCTATTTCTTTTTCTTCTCTTATTGCTAAAGCTAACATTTTCAGTACGATATTGAACAACAGTGGAAGTAATGGACATCTTTGTTTCACCCCCGATCTTATTGGAAATGCTTCTAGCTTATCCCCATAGATATATTGAAATCTTGCTGGAGGTTTTAGGTAGATGCTATTTATTATTTTAAGGAAGACTCCATTTATTCCTATGTTCTCTAATGTTTTAATAGAAATAGGTGTTGTATTTTGTCAAAAGCTTTTTCTGCATCTATTGAGATGATCAGGTGGTTTCTGTTAGTTTTGGTGTTGATATGATCAATTATGCTGATAGTTTTCCTAATATTGAACCAGCCCTGAATTCCTGGCATAAATCCTACCTGGTCATAGTGTATTATTCTTGTGATAAGTTGCTGTAATCTATTTGCCAATCTTTTAATTAAAATTTTTGCATCTATATTTATTGGGGAAATTGGTCTATAATTTTCTTTTTCTGATTTGACTCTTCCCAGTTTAGGTATCAGCACCACATTTGTATCTTAAAAAGAATTTGGTAAGACTCTTTCTTCACCTGTTTTCCCAAATAGTTTATATAGTATTGGAATTAATTGTTCTTTAAATGTTTGATAGAATTTGATTGTAAATCCATCTGGCCCGTATTTTATTTCCTCTTCTGTTATTCTGGGCAATTTATATTTTTGTAAATATTTATCCATTTCACTAAGATTGTCAAATTTTTTGGCATACAGTTGGGCAAAATAGTTCCTAATTATTGTTTTAATTGCCTCTTCCTTGGTGATAGATTCACCTTTTTCATTTTTAATACTGGTAATTTGGTTCTCTTTTTTTTAAATTAAATTAACCAAAGGTTTATTTATTTTATTGATTTTTTCATAAAACCAGATCTTAGTTTTATTTATTAGCTCAATAGTTTTTTTTTTAATTTCAATTTTCTTAATTTCTCCTTTGGTTTTCAAAATTTCTAATTTGGTGTTTAATTGAGAATTTTTTAATTTGTTCTTTTTCTAGTTTTCTTAGTTATATGCCCAATTCATTGATCTCTCTTTTTTCTATTTTATTCATGTAAGCATTTAGAGATATAAAACTTCCCCTAAGAACTGCTTTTGCTGCATCCCATAAGTTTTGGTATGTTGTCTCATTATTGTCATTGTCTTGAATGAAGTTATTGTTTCTATGATTTGTTGTTTGACCCAATCATTTTTTAGGATTAGGTTATTTAGTTTCCAATTATTTTTAGTCCATCTTTCCATGGCCCTTTATTACATATAATTTTTATTGAATCATGATCTGAAAAGGAAGCATTCAATATTTCTGCCTTTCTGCATTGGATTGTGAGGTTTTCATGCCCTAGTACATGGTCAATTTTTGTGTATGTGCCATGTACTGCAGAGAAAAAAAGTATATTTCTTTCTTTCCCCATTCAATTTTCTCCAGAGGTCTATCATACCTAACTTTTCTAATGTTCTGTTCACCTACTTAACTTCTTTCTTGTTTATTTTGTGGTTACATATATCTAGTTCAGAGAGCAGGAGTTTGAGGTCCCCCACTAGTAAAGTTTTGTTGTCCATTTCTTCCTGTAACTCCCTGAACTCCTCTAAGAATTTGGATGGTATACCATTTGGTGCATATATGTTTAGTAATGATATTGCTTCATTGTTTATGGTGCCTTTTAGCAGGATGTAGTTTCCTTCCTTATCTCTTTTGATAAGATCTACTTTTGCTTTTACTTTGTCTGAGATCAGGATTGCTACCACTGCTTTTTTTTTTTTACTTCAGTTGAAGCATAATATATTCTGCTACAGCCTTTTACCTTTACCCTGTACGTGTTGCTCTTTTTCAAATGTGTTTGCTGTAAACAACATGTTGTAGGATTATGGTTTTTAATCCATTCTGCTATCTGCTTCTGTTTTATGGGAGAATTCATCTCATTCACATTCATAGCTATGATTACTATCCGTGTCTTTCTCTCCATCTTCCCCTGCCCCATTTATGCTTTTCTTTATCTTTTCTCCTTTTCCCTCCTCACTAGTGTTTTGCTTTTGACCACCACGTCCCTCACTCTCACCTCCCTTTTGTTAGCCACCTCCCTTTTCTTCCCCTTTACCCTTATTACTTCTTCCCTCCCTTCTATCTCCCCTCCCTTTTCTATCCCCTTTCCCCTCCTACTGCCTACAGGGCTAGTTAGATTTCTGTACCTAATTGATTATGTTATTCCCTTCTTGAGCCAAATCTGATGAGAGTAAGGTTCAAACAATACTCATCTCTCTCCTTTCTTTTCCTCTGCTGTAATAGGTTTTTGTGCCTTTGCCTGTAATGTAATTTACCCTTGTCTGCCTCCTCCTTTCCTTTTCTCTCAGTACATTTTTTAAGATCAAATTAATCCACTTACTTGGATCTATTTAATGCACTTGATTAGATTTTTTTATCATTACATCAAAGTAAACTTATATCCACCTGCTTTATGTATACCCCTTGAACATGGTGTAATACCAATACAGTTCTTAAGAGTTACAAGTGTCATCTTCCCTTGTAGGGATGTAAACAGTTCGCCCTTATTAACAACATGTTGTATTTTTCTATCTTGTTTACCTTTTTATGTCTCTCTTGAGTCCTGTATTTGAAGATCAAATTTTCTGTTGAGTTCTGGTCTTTTTATCAGGAAGGATTGGAAGTCCCCTATTTCATTGAATATCCATCTCCTCCCCTGAAAGATCATGCTCATTTTCACTGGGTAGTTGATCCTTGCTTGTAATCCAAGCTCCTTTGCCTTATGGAATATTATATTCCATGCCCTATGGTCTTTTAATGTAGAAGTTGCAAGATCCTGTGTAATTCTAACTGTGGTTCCATTATATTTAAATAGTTTCTTTTTGGCTGCTTGCAGCATTTTTTATTTGACCTGGTAATTTTGGAATTTGGCTACTATATTCTTGGAATTTTTAATTTGGGATCTCTTTTAGGAGGTGGTCAGTGGATTCTTTCTATGGCTATTTTACCCTCTGGTTCTAGGACCTCAGTGCTTGTTACATATAAAGTGTTTTATAAATGTTTGTTGATAGATTGATCATGAAGTTCCTTAAACAGTAAGCAGAGAATAAACACTGTATTTGGAATAGGAAGGTGAGGTTAACATAAAGCAGTATATGGCTCATAACTTGGGAACATATATTGAAAGGCAAGATTGGAGGGGATCATGGGCAAAATTGCTCCTTAGAATTTAATCTACAGACAACAACCCTTCTTCCATTGTGCAATAGCTATGAAGATGGCTGTCCATTAAAGCACTCCTAACAACTCATTCTAAAATCCTGTGGTGATGATTCTAATATATGTGGTTTTACATCCACTATTATGCAAGTGATTCAAATAATTACTGTTTTCTAATGACTGCAGGGTATATACTGTGTTTAAAATATTAGAAAACTTTTCTTTTAGTATTGTCTAGCTAGATCTGAATAACCTCACATTTCATTACACTTAAAAATGAAATATAATATTTTTAAAAAGTAAATACAAAGATAATACTTTAATTGATAGTAAACATGACAAGTTGTTCATTATATCCCTGCATAATTTATGAGAATGATTTTTTCCTCTTTAGCACAGAATTCCATATAAAGTTAATTCTGGGTAATTCCTTTATGAGACAAAATGCTATGTTTTACCACAGAGAGTATTTCAAGAGCAAGGAATGACAATGACAGATCACAAAATGGTTTGGGGGCCAATATACTCTGTGGACCTATCAATTGATCCACAGGCTTAATTAAATAGTTCCCTTTCAGCAATACTCAGGGCTAAGATTATACACAGCAGTACTATAAATTGCCTCCTTTCAATATGTCTTTAGGTCCCTCAAGTAAGACTTAGTATCACTGTAAAATGATTAGGGGAAAAAAAGTAATCTTTGGACTTTCAATATTGCAATGTGCTAATTATGCAAAGTTACAATGATGGACTTTTTCAATGTCCTGAAGTTTCCACTGATGAAGTAATGGAAGAAGGTTGAATACTGTCCTTTCAAGAGATATTGTTTATGATTCATATAGATGATTGACCATTTTTCATTTCAGTCTCAATGACATAGCATAATATTCTCCAAGAATTTACTCCTTTTTTCTGCTAGGATGTACATGCCACACAGACATCCTCTCTTTTCACTTCTTTACTAAATTGACTTTTTCCCCCTTTTCGTTGTTACTTTTGCCGTTTTTTTAAATCTACATCTACATCCTAACTTTAAGTTACTACTAGAGGGTCATTCATGCTGTTATTTTCTGTCTTTTTATTTGTATCTCTTAAGATGAATCAAGCAGTCTTTCTATGTCTTTAAACATTTCATGTGGATCTATGGATCTTACATGATCACACCTATCATAGACCAAACAACTATCCATTGATCATCTACAATACATCCAGTAAAGAGACAGGGAAAAGACCCATGATTTCATTCTAATTAGCAAAGTTCCTCTCTTAAAGCATTTCAGCATTTTTTCTCAAATTGCAGTCTTAGAGAATTGTCTAGGGAACTGAGAAGAAAAGTGATTTGGTCACTCACACAGATGATATGTGTCAGTTGAAGCATTTAAACCCAGGCCTTCCTGACTCTGAGGTCCACTCTCCATTAACAATGCCATCCTCCATGCCTATAATGCACTTCTTACTTAAATTTGCCTCATAGACTTCCTCTCTTTCTCTCTTTCAGTTAAATCACCATCATTTATGTGAAAGCTTTTGTCATATCCCAATGGTTAGTGCTTTGAATCCTTAACCACCTTCTATTTCATCACTGTGTAGATAGATTGATTACACACACACACACACACACAGAGTTCTAGATAGATAATGTACATTTATTCACTTTCTATTTTTGCAGTATAATTTTTTCTGTGTAATTATTTTTTCCTGCATTAAAATGTATGCTACTTTTAGTGAGGTGATTTAATGCTTTGTACTTGCATCCCCAGAGCCTAGCACAGAGCCTGCTGCTTAATAAATACTTGGAAATTGATTGATATGTCATCCTGAATTCTGTGAAGTATAGAACAGGGGGAAAAGGCATGGCCACAGCATTTCAAAAGCTGTGATAGTGTTAAGGAGGCAACACTTTAATACAAACAGAAAATAGTACAAGAATTTCTGTTATTAAATGTTAAGCTTATTCAGACTGTAAGTGGAACAGGAGTTCAGAAAGTGGGAGAAAAATATGGGCTAGATTTGTCCAGGAAGATTACATAAAAAAAGGCAGGATCTGTGTTAAACATTAAAGTGGAATTTAGACAGGTTAAAAGGAGATAGATATGACAACAAATAGATTAACACTTTGGCCTGAAACTGTCCTCCACATATTAGAAAAAAAAATGGCTCAAAGAAAGCATTTTAGAGAAATATGTGCTCTAGTCAGCCTAGATCAGCTATTAAGATAGAATCTCTGCAGCTGTCAACATCAGTGAATTCTTTGTTAAAAAATGTTTGTTGTTGTGTGGATATGACCTAAGTGAGACAGTCAACACCTCTTGTCATGACTGTTGTCCACAAGTTGCTCCATAGGCTTGCTCCCAGCAAACAGAAATGCTCTCCTCACCCCACCCCCACTCCACCTTATTTAACATTGTATTCTGATCCACTCCTTAAAAAATGTCTTACTGAATGGGAATACTAATGTATTCTGTATTGCTTATGAGGCCCTATGTTAGAGACTATAGCAAACCTACAATTTACATAAAAATCTCTCCTTCAAACTGTCATGGGACAGGATAACATGAAAGCCATCAGTCTCATAATTACTCTTCCCTTGGTCTCAAATTAAAGAGTTTATCTTTCTTTTCTTTTCCCTTTCTAGATAGAGAACATCAGTTTTACTGTGCATTAACAGATGCTTTACAAAGCCTAGTGATGCCACATTTCACTAACTTCCCTCTTGGGTCCCATTCTTTAACTATTGAGCCAGAATTTTCTTCAAAATATTCCTGTAAGAATTTACTAGCATTGTAGAATAAAGAATTCTCAGAGTTAATGTATGTCTATACTCTTTTTCACTGTCCCCTTTACTTTGACTTGTTTTTCCTGGTCCAAAAATATAATATTTGCATCAAAAGCCAAAATTTATATTCATGTGTTATCTTGATTCAAATGTAATAAATGGACAAGCAATGGCTAGTGAGAAAACATGCTTCATTTTCACGTATTATTCTTTTAGTATTTATTATAATTGAACAAACTGTTGTGTCTCTCATTTTGAATTTTCTTTTTCTTTTTTTCTTTTTTTCTTTTCTTTTCTTTTTTTGCTATTTCCCAAAATGTAGGGAAGTTAGGGCAAATGCAAAACTCCTAGTCTATGCTTATAAGGATACTCTAGAATAGAATAAATGAACAGGTATAAAAAATCAAATTGAGCTTTTCTAAATTATATTATAGACTATGGTTAAACATTTATTTTAGACATTAAAATATATTTGGTACCCTATTAAGTGTTTCTTTGTTTTTTTTGAAATTTGGAATTATAAATTCTTTTACAAGATGACTATTTGACTATCATCTAGATGGTATAGTCAACAGACTAATAGATGTGAAGTCAGAAAGACAAGGTTCAAATTTAGTCTCGGAAAATTATTTTCTTTGTGTCTCTGGGTAAGTCTCAACCTTAGCTCCCTCATCTGTAAATGGAAATAAGGAAGCATCTACCTCCCAGGGTTGTGAGGATTGAATGAGATTATATTTGTCATTCTCTTAGCACAGTGCCTAGCACATTCTAGACACTAAATCCTCATCATCAGCATCATCCTTATCTTTATTACTATTACCTCCAAGCTTTGTTATGAGGATCAGATGAGATAATATTTGCCAAGGGCTTCACCAACTTATAGTACTATATAAAATACTAGCTATTAATATTGTTCAGCATTCCTATTTTGATCAATTTTAAATATCCAGCAACCCAGAGAATATATAACTTCATGAAAATTCTATACATTGGACTTTTCTATGTTATATCCAGATACTATAAAATTAAATATGTATATATAATGATTGCATATTTATAAATAAGATTATACATATATATATACATACACACATATACAACAAATTTAGATATTTATAGCTATATAGATAGGCATCATATTTCCCTTAAGACTAGGCTCTCAAAGGCCGTTCAGGTCAGCTCCTTTTCTTTGAGCCTCTTGATTCATAGAGGGAAGTAAAAGACAATGTTGGCAAGTCCCTGAAGTTTCACTTGCTAAATTTTTTCTCTATGACATTAAACATTAAATTTCATTTAAAATAAAAACAAAAACAAAAAAAATTTGATCACCCAAAATTCACTCTTTTTTGCTTCTCGTATATTCAAGCTCAACAAAATTTCTTCACTGTCATGTCCTAAGGAAAAAAAATTATATAAATATATGTATAAATATATGCATATATATGCATGTGTGTGCATGTATTTTGTATGTGCATATATGTATACACACATACATATATAGGTTATATGTATGCTATATGCAAATGTGTATGTGTATGTGTGTGTGTATATGTCACATGTGTGCACACGTATACATATACACACATATACATATACATATACATTTGTTGTTCAGGTACTTCAGCCATGTCTGGCTCTCTGTGTCCCCATTTGGGTTTTTCTTTGCAAAGATACTGGAGTGATTTGCCATTTCCTTCTCCAGCTCATTTTTATAGATGAGGAACTGAGGTAAGCAGAGTTAAATGATTTGCCCAGGGTCACACAGTTAGTTAGTGTCTAACGCTGGATTTGACCTCACGAAAATGAGTTCTTCCTGAATCCAAGCCCAGTTCTCTATGGATTGTGCCATCTAGCTGTACATGTGCCATGTGTATATGTATGTATATATGTAACTGTATGTCAATGTATACATTTGTTTTTATATATGCATATATGTGCAGCAAAGGCACTTAATAACTTTTGGAAAAATGTTGCTGTTTTCCCATAAGATATGACTCTATATTGCATACTATTGGGGGAGGGGAAAGAAAGGGTCCAAATTTGTGATTTCATTTGTGTAAGGATCTACCAGTGAAGATGTTTTCTCAATCAATAGAAATCAGCATCTGATTGTCTGAAGTTTGCTTTGAATACTTAAAGGTTAAATGGCTTACAATCACACAGCTAGTATATGTCAGAGGCATACTTTGAAACCAGATTTTCTCAACTACGAGGTCATCTCTCTATATCCTACATAATATAGCTTCTACTATATACATATATATATATATATATATAAAACACAAAAACCTTTGAAAAAGAAATATTTATTTCAGAAGGAATTGTTACAACATATACTTACTACCCTCAAGATATGGAGGCATAAGCCCTTCCTTCCTTACACCTGAGTCCTTGGGGAGAGGAAGAGGATTTGGTTCTTAGTCATTTGGAGCATGCATTTGAGTTTCAGTCACCCTACCTTCTTGGGTATCCATGCTGACTGACTAGCTGCACCACCCCACCTGCAGTCCTGGTTCCAAGGTTCCCATAGCTATTACTCCTGATCCTATGGAGATCACCACCTAGGATTAAAACTGAGGACAAACAACACAGAACAGAAACAAATAGCTTCAGGCCCATTTCTCTAAGGGGATAAAAATGAGGTAAGCAGGGGAATAATTTCATTTCTCTACCCAGTTTAGTTCATGACATCCACACTGAGCATAGCAGATAGGAGTCCTGGAAAAAATAGTGCAGCCAAAAGATATGTGAAAGAGACTGTTAAAGCTTTAGATGGCAAATGTGAGAGGTGGTAGATTTTTCCCAATCAGCTCTTCAAACATCAGAAGATTCTGTTTTCCCAAATCAGACTTCAGTACTAGAGCTTTCCTCCAAATGCATCAGCTTCCCACAGCAACTATAAGACATGTTTGTTTTGTCGACTAGATTAAACCACTCTCTAACTGGTGGGTGGCCAGAGCCTAACTAAACAGGATAGAAATAGGAGAATCAAGAATAAAATAAAAGTTTAATTTGAAAGTGAGGGAAACAGCTTGCAAGCAAGAACACGTATGCCATAGTTCTGTGCCTAGTTGAAATAATTAATAATTTTAGATATATCACAAACAAAACCCTGCAAGAAGAGATAGTAAGAGACGCCCCACTTAAAATAACTCCAGAGAGTATAAAATACCTGAAAACATATCTGCCAAAATAAACCCAGGAATTATAGAAGATTTAAATAATTGGAGAAATATAAATTATTCGTGGGTAGGCAGGGCTAATATAATAAAAATGAAGAACAAAAAGTCAAGAGTATCAAAGGAACTAATAAAAATGTAAAGGAAGGAGGTTTATCAGTATCAGATCCTAAGCTATTTTATAAAGCAGTAATTATCAAAACAATTTGGTGCTGGCTAAGAAATAAAAAGTAGCTCATTTTTTTAAAACATTCTTATATCAGGTACAGGATTTAGGTAAGGATAGAAATAGCAAATGGTATATAAACTGAAATTTTCTGAAGTTTCACTAAATGAAATTACTAGCAGAATTATCTAGAAACCTCTAGATTTGGGACCAGAAAAACAGAGCCTCTTTTAGAGCTGTCCTGACAATAAGCATATTGTCCAAGAAAAGATATCTAGGGGCCAGATGACTACATGAGACATCTGGGACTCAAAATGTACTGATTAAATAGACATTGAGAATGAGTTACTAGGATACAAGGAGACTTGACGATAATATTGGTGATAACCATTGCATTGCTTTGGTCTTTTAACATGTTTATGTTTAAAAAAAAAAAAAAAACCCTGCTCCTGAGTGGACTGCAGAACCTCCAGCGACCTCAAGGTTTGTCTAGTATGGACCCAGAAGCAGCCAACATCCAGATGACACAGCTATCACAAGATTACACATGAGGGATGAGTATACTGTCCCAGGCTTTTTTCCTCTTCCCTTTTGTTATATACCTGACCACCAAGATCCTGGTTTAACTGTGTGTTGATATTTTCTTCCTCTACATTCTTGCCACCCCTCCCCTGCTTTCTGCCTGCAAGCAAACAATGGCTAGCAATGATATCTGGGACATACTTCCTCAATAGGTCCCCTCAAGGAACTGACTTACTGTGTAACATCTCATCCTGGCCCAACTGGTCTCTCATGGCATCCTGGCTTATACCTGCCTCTCCTTTCTTGGCCAGAAGAAGAGGGGATCTTTCAGACCCCCTCCCTTTGGCCAAAAGGGGGAATGTCAAGATATTAAGAGACACTTTGTTTTCCAGAGCTAAGGCCTAGCAAGCAAGCTGTGCCCTGAGCTTGGCATAATAACAATTCTTTGCATTCACCCTCTCAATGATCTCATCTATAGCAAAATCTCAGAATTGTTTCTGGTCATGAAGCCCTGCTATGAATCAAACTTGTCATACTCTTGGTGTTACCACTCATTGTCAGGTCTATAGCTCACTGTGCAGCCATTGGTATTGAGATCTCTCCACACCAAAGTGCCACCCCCCTTCACTAGAGGCAGGACTCCAGCACATGAGTCCTTGCTTGCAAGCTGTTTCCCTCACTTTGAAATAAAACTGTTTGATTCCTGACTCTCCTGTCTCTAGCCTACTTTTCTTAGGCTCCAGTCACCCACAGGTGAGAGTCCAGTTCAGTCCAGTTGGCAGTTTTTAGCCAGATGGGCTATGCTTCTGCTGGCTTCTCAGCTCAATCACTTTCAGTGTTTAATATTCTGTATTTTGTTTCCTTTCTTCTGGCTTCTGATGCCTCTGTTTCTGTAAGCAAATTGTCTTGTTGATGTCTACCTTCTAATGCCCCAGCTCCTTTGCTTCAGATCAGGTCCATCTGATTTGTTAATGATTCACCTCCTTCTTTAGTAAAGAAATGTTTTTTTTTTTGCATCAGATATGAAATAAATGGTCAATATATAATGTTCTCATAATCCCCCACCCCAAAATTCATTGATCTAGAATTTCACAGCTTTAAAATTTCAAACACCAATAGCAACCAGAAAGTTAATTAATTGCTGGAAAAAAATAAGCATTAACAAGTAATAAGTACTTTTACTTCAGCTAGGGGTTGCTTTCACTCAGGTCAAGAGGAAGTCAAGTAGGATAGGAGGGATCTTTAATACATGTCATTTGAGGACTGACCAAAAGAATTACAGAACTATAGCCTATACTAGACAATTGAAAATTCAAGGGGAGGGAAAAGAAGCATGGTAGATGTGTTCAAATAGTTAAAATGTCATCAAGTACAAGAGGAATTAAACCACTTTTTTTTGGCCCCAGGATGAAGAACCAGGAGTGATGGGTAGAAGTTAAGAGGAGGCAACATTAGGCCTGATGCTTAAAAACTTTAAATGATGAGAGCTTTCCAAATGTGAAATTGATTCCTTTGAGAGAAGGTGAGTTCTTTCTACTTACATATATTTAAGCAGAGACTGGGTGACAAATTTGCATGTTATGAGGGGTACTAGAGATTACTTTTAGGTGTGGCTTTGAGTAAATGGTTGATAAAGTCCCTTCAAACTCTGAAATTCTGGGGGGGCGGTTTTGGCAGAGGCAGAGGCAGAAGTGAGGACAGGGTGCATCTCAGGCACAGGGCTTATATAATATTTTATTCATTGTTTTCCATTCACAGGATACCTACTCTGGGGTAAGATGTCTCATCGATTATCTTCAGGCTTCATTGGTATGAGTATCTGAAAATACTCAAGCTTCCTTAGTCAAATTTCCTCTACTCTGCTAACACCTTCGAAGGTTAAGTCTCCAAGGAAATCCATTTTTCACATTTTTCAGAGCTTTTATTCAGTGACATTATAATTGTGTTCCAAAGATGCATCCCATAAGGCTTCCCTGCTAAGGTAAAAGCTAAGACCTTGGTAATCAGTATTCTGTTTTATTTTTTGCCGAGATCATCTACTTAGAGAGACTCATTAAAACATGATGAGCTAGATAGGTTCCAGGGTATATTTTAAGTTAATTATGTTCTGAACTCTTACCTTTGTTGCTTTGGGCATAAATCAAAAGAGTCTAAAGTAGGTTCTTCTCCTTTTTTTTATAAAGTAATTTTGACTCTTTTTAAAAAGATACTCTCAGAGAAAATCCAAGTCATATGTGAGGGTTGAATCCAAAGGAGAAATGTTTTATCTTGGCAAACTCTGAGCATGAAGAAAGTTGTAAAAATGATTTTAGCTGGTCAAAGGGCATCTTTAAGGCCAGTACCTCGCTTTGCATCTGAAATTTGTTTAGAAGCTATCTGGAAACACAGATTTGGATACTGAATAGTTCAAAGAAGTAATATACATAGAGGCTTTTCAATCAGAAAGAGGCACCAACCTGTAAGGGATACAGACAATCTGAATCTTTCATGTTTGACAACAAAACATTTCAATGTGATACAAATAATATAATGTGTGATCTTTTCCTTTTAGTTTCAGAATACACATTTCTTTTCTTTCAAAGAATCACTGGTCAAATGTGAGTATATCCATAATCAGACTCACAGGATCACAGAGTTTGTAGGTACCTCAAAGGCCATCTGGTCCAATGATTACCAAAACATGTGAATTACGGTATTTCAAACACCTTTCCAAAGAAGACACTTGAAGAGGCAGTCGCAGGGTTACATTTTAGATCAGAATCCCAGAAAGAAAAATTCAGAAAATCTAACTTGGTAAGTTTACATTAAAGGGTTAGATATTTCTATCTCAATCCTGACTTCTCTCCCTCCCCACCCAAGGAATACAATGCTCAATTTTGGTTTACACAATTTTGCTCTTAGAATATGAAATTAAAAGGGGAAAAAATAAAGTCCTATAAGATCACCTAGTTCTGAGGAAACAGTATTTTTCTACTTCTGTTCTTCAACCAGTTAAAATTTGACATCATTTTTTTAACATTTCCTTCATTTTCAAGTATATCTCCCCCATTCCAAAAGACTATCCCTTGTTATAAAGAATAAAAATGAAAGACAGAGGAAAATATTTCTGCACATAGACTGAGTCTAAAAATATATTACAAACTCAGAGTCCCCCACCTCTGTAAAGGACTGAGAGATGTGTATTTTCTTATCTCTTCTTTGTAGCCAGTTTTGTTTTTGTTGTTGAAGTTTCCATTTATATTGATATAATCATTGTGTATATTTCCTGGTTCTACTTACTTCACTTTGCACTGTCCTATATTTCATTGTATTCTTAAAATTCATCACTAAGTAAATTAGAGTAATATTTTATTAAATTCACTTACCACAATTTGCTTAACAATTTCCCACTCAGTTCCTACATTGTTTGCTACTTCAACAATAACAAAAAAAAATTCCTGCTATAAATATTTTACCATATATCAGGTCAACCCAGACTTCTGATGGAAATAGATTGTTACCCAATACCATCATCTATGAACAATCAACATTACCAAGGATAGTGAAGAAACACTTTGTGACCATACATAGATTTAAGAATATCACAGAATCTCAGAATTTCAAAGTTGTAAGGCCCCTTAATGGTCATGTAGTACAATCTGTGTCACAAAGTGAATTGATAGTACAACAAACCTACAAAGGCATGATTTAGCATTTGCTTGAAGATATCCGATATCGCTGTATCCATTGAGGCAGATATTCCATTTCAAGATAGTTCTAATTGTCAGGAAGCTTTCCTGAGGTCATCTAAATAGTTTCTTTGTAATTGCCAACCTTGATCCTAGTTTCGTCCAGTAGGGCCAAGTAGAATGATAATGCCTGTTCTAAATATTAACTTTTCCTTTACTCCATGATAATTATCTTCCCTACAACCTACCTCTACTCACACCTTGTTTTCCCAGTCTTTCGTTCTCCAGTCTACGCATTCACTTTTTGTTCAGCTGCTTCTCAAACAGAATAAACTCAAGGCACTGTACCATTCTGGTTTCCTTTGGAAATCATAAAATTTCTAAATTTCCCTGCTTGAAGTGTGGCATTCCACAGTACAGTATCCTCACCTTATTTCTAGAAATAATGCCTCTCTTAATGAAGACCAAGTTCACATTAGCTTTTCGAGGATTGATATCACACTGTTCAATTTTATTGAGCTTGAAGTCTACTAAAACCACCGATTTTTTTCCTCCAGATAAAATGATGGTTAATGATACCTCAACCATTTTATATCTAGAAGAAATAGCACAAAAATCATGAAAGATATGTATATTTTTCAGGCTAGGAGATAGTCATATAATGAGGGACAGGTAGAGAGACAGAACCACAGAGAGAGACAGAGAGAGAAATGAAGGGATAATATATGGTTTTACATAGTACCATACGTATGTGTGTATATGTGTATATACATACATATATATATACATATATAAATGTGTGTATATGTGTGTGTATATATATGTATACATTGTGTATATATGCTTATATACACACATGCATGTGTATTAAAGGCTCATCTTACAGGCTATAGATTTGTTCTCTGTCTCATATATATGCATATATAATACATAATATATAATGCAAGGATGAATCATATAGTAAATGTATCATATATAATCACATGTATGTCTAGGTGTGTTTCTGTGTGTATATATGTATATGCATGCTAGGGGGAATAACACATTTTTGTATTTGATGTGTGTGTGTGTGTGTCTTAGCATGCTGAGTGCCCCTCTATCATCCTTCCATTAACAAGAATTGTTAATGATGAGTGCCATAGATAGGATCTGATCTGTACTGCTTTAGGATATACACAAATGGGACCAATGACTCTTGAAATATTAAAGTTCAGCTCTCATAATTGACTGAATAATTTTGTTAACACTTATTAAAATATCACCTTTCTGTAATTTATTTACAGGAGCAATAGCAAAATTGGAAATATTCTAATAGCAGATTAAAAACTAATTCTGCCAAGGACTCACAAGGAGTTCATCTGAGATTTAAGAAGAGGACAATAGAGAGCATCTAGGATGAGAGAGGAAGGCTTTTACACCAGTAAAAGGAAGCACAGAACATCTTATGTATAGTAGAAACTGAACAGAGAAGGAAAACATCTCTGCTAGTATAGCTCTGTGAGGGATTTTGGGGAAACACACACACACACACACACACTCACACACAATTTGGAGTCCAAGGACTTTGGTCCAAGTCTTAGTTCTTTCTCTTCCTACCTATGTGACCTTAGGCAAATCATTTATCCTCTCAGACCTTTATTTTCCTTATCTGTAAATGAAGCTATTAGAGAAAATTGCCTTTGTGCTCCTTTCCACCTCTAAATCCTATGGTGCAGCTTTGAGTGACCTTGTTCTATAATAATTGGAGACAATAGGGCAAAATCAGGCAGTTATCTGGAATGAGGACTAAATTCACTGTCAGAAGACCCAGTTTCATATATCCCCTCTTCTTTGTGCTAGTTGTTTGATCTTGGGTAAGAGAATGCTGATCTTTCTGCCTCAGTCTTTCCATCTCTAAAACTAGCTCTATGTTACCTTCAAGAATAAAATTATTTTAAGACTTATATGGATGGCATGAGTCTCTCCCTAATAGGCTATGAAGAGATAAAAATGGAATCTTTCAATATAATTGGAGAATGCAGTTGGATCAGAGTAAGTACACAGAGGAATGCATGATGGGGCAGCATGAGTTTGAAAATTTTAATGGTTCATTTCACAAAAGATATCAAAGAGGGGAAGATATCAAAAAAATGGGGGAAAAAACATTGATGATAGTATAACCCAAGATGAATCTCTCTCTCTCTCTCTCTCTCTCTCTCTCTCTCTCTCTCTCTCTCTCCCACATTTATATACACACAGATATGTATATGTGCGTGCATATTTATATGTGCACATATCTACATATATTTATATGTATACGTGTATGCAGAACTGCATGGAACTATACATGCATATACTTTGGTCTAAAGAATAAACTTCACAGGTACAGGATCAGGGAGGTTATGACTAGACAACAATAGAAATTAAAGGGTAAATGTCAAGTACAAGGTAACGGAAAGGAAAGGGGACACTGACAGAGGGCCAGAAAGAATCACTTTTGATATCCTCAGGCAATGAAAAAAAAATCATAAAGTCAGTGATTTATTTTTGTTCTTTTATATTGATACCAAGAATTGGTGAAATAAAATGTGAAAATTTTCCAATTCAGTTTAAAGCTATAAAAAAGACATTGTAAGAGTCTGTCTTGATTATATTGGAAGCAACTACATGGTATGTCTGGCTTGAGGCATTTCCTAGCTATATGACCTTGGGAAAGTCACTTAACCCATTTACTTCTGTTTCCTCATTTGAAAAGTGGGTGTAATAATAGCAAGTATATACCAGGATTATTGTGAGCATTAAATAGGTTAAGGTTTTCAAAGTGCTTTGCAAATCTGAAATTACTATACAAATGACAATTATTATAATTTTAAGAAATTCATTCAGTTATGTTTTAAGCACCCATAGTACAAGAACATAGTCAAAGGAAAGGTAGAAAGTACAGGGGAAGTTTTGAATGCTAAGTTGAGTTTGATAAAAATGGAAGCATAAGGCCCCTGTTGGCACAATGGTTTTCATAATCAAAATGATCCTATTTGATAATTAAACAGAAAGATCAATATGTCATTTCTCTTGTAAAACTACATATCCTTTTATTTTCAGAAAGGACAGGCTAATGTCAACTACATGTGGCCACAGTATTTGTATTAAAATAAAATCAACCAAAAATCTTTACCTTTAAATGATAATAGTATGATACTGAGCTGAAAGATGCTAATGAAAGATTATGAATTTGTGACTTTTTTGTTTGTATCATCTCTGTGTTAATTAATATCTCGAGTTTAGATTTTACAGAAGCCTCTTTGTCAGGTGCATGTTTACAACACCTCTCACCAGCCCCAATCTAGCAAGTCTAATTAAATTGTCCAACAATTGAGCTATATGACACATTGTCAACTCATTAATCTCACATTAAGTTTTGAACTGTAGCTACTTTTCTCTCTTTCATTTTTGACAGTTTCATTTTTAATTATTGCTGGATAGAGGTCTCTTCTCATTTTGGATCAGATGTTATATTATATGCTATTTTAATATCTACCAATTAAAATCCCATTATCAGTATATATTCAAATTGAATATGATGGTCTTCCTAGATAAACAGTGTTTTCTTAGTTAAATTACATTGTTATGAATCCATTTTTTGTTCTGTGTGATAAAATATGTCATAGGTTTTAAGCACTAATGAATTATAGAATATAGAATTATAGACTATATTAGCATAAAATATTTTCTCAAGTAATCTTTTCTTTTAGTTGCTAACATCTGAAGTAAAACTTTTTTCACAAGGAAATATCAGGAGTGTCTCCTAAAAAAGCATTAAAAAGCACAAAGTGTTCTCCTATTTACTACATTCCCACTGTCACATAATGCATTGATTACATCCCCAGGTAACAAACTTCTTATAGTTCATTACCAGGATTTCTGGAGGTGGAGAAGCGTTGATTACAAATATGTATGTAACACATAATTGGTTTCTGAGAAGACTTCTCTTTACAGATTGAACAAAAGCAACTGATTTTCCTCATTTTGTTAAGCACTCTTTTGATGATTTATTTCTGCCTCTTCAATTATTCTATGATGCTGGTGGGCTATAATTACAGTAAAACAGGGGATAAGTGCTTTCCAAATAGAACATTTGATACATAGCTCTGAAGGATATTGATTTATCTTTTTGCTGCCTGACCAATGAAGAAACTCAGGCAAGGTGATAATCATTCATTCAAATGAAATTTTAAAAAAAATTCTCCCTCCTCTCCAACTCTCACCCTATATTAGCTGTGAAACCTCAATATTTGGGCACCATGAAATACACCAACACAACTTTTAGAGAGATGAAAAAGGGAAAATCAGGACTCACTCATTCACTTATTATTAGCAAAAAGTCTAGAAGTCACTGAAAGGGAAATGAGGATGAATGACAGCCTGAAGAAGCTTGAACAGAAAATGTTTTACCACCACTGACATTTAGTAATGGAAGTGAAAAGATAAAAGAAAATATTTCTAGAAACTGATGGTGCTAGTATTCAGTTTTCACTTTCTAGCTTTTATAAACCAAAGAAACAGAATAATTTAGCAAGGATTGTGATATTGTTACTATATTATTCTCTGTATTGAGTTACAATTAACATTCATTAAATAAAGAAAACAGGAATTCAGATTCATTTTAATGCTCTAGATTAAATTAATTCATGGGTAGAAAAGTTTTCTGAGAAGTCATTTTTTAAAAAATGAAGAGCAAGGTATTTTTGTGGAATAGAATGCTCTTTCAAAATGATTAAAATAAATCTTTTTCCCCCAATTTAGTGAAAAATAATAATACCAAAAAAATCATTAAATGTTAGATATTGAAAGTTTTCCTCATGTTGACCTATAAAAACAACATGAGAAACCTAGAATTTTATGATACATATTTCTAAATTCTTTTGAACCTGTATAGAACAAGTCTCTTTTGTGGACAAATTGCCATCTTTTCAGAGAATGTTAAATGAATATTTAAAGGAAAATTGATTTAAAGAACAAATCATGAAACAGAAAAGATACTTAGTTTCAATGTCTGCTGATAACTTTCAAAGAAAATACATAACAACTATTATTTACAGATGAGAATAATTTCCCTAAAGTTATCCTGTGTAATTCTTTTCTCCCTAGTAATAGTTAACAGTATTCTAAAAATTATATTTTCCTACTTTTATTCAAAGTAAATAGTCATATAGTAAATATGATGAATGATAAATATACTATAAAATTAAAGGAAAGAAAAATAAAGAAAGGAAGGAAGGGAGGGAGGAAGAAAGAGAAAGAAAGAAAGAAAAAGAAAGAAAGAAAAAAGAAAGAAAAAGAAAAAAGAAAGAAAGGAAGGAGGAAGAAAGAAGGAAAGGAAGGAGGGAAGGAAGGAAGGAAGGAAAGAAGGAAGATAGGAGGGTAGAAAGAAAAATGTTTAACTTAAAAGATTGAATCCTATAATAACTGCCTGATGAATAGGAAGTCATAAACTAAAGGCAGATTCCTGTGATAAACAAATAGTTTAATCTCTCTAAACACCATTTTTCTCATCCATAAATACAGGAAGAACAATATTACCTAAATCACTGAAATACCATATGTAATTAAGTGCCAAACATTAAAGGTTTATGTAAATGTTATAATTCTTATAATTAAATTTGTTATTAAGTATACCCTTTATTTCATTATGTATGATGATAAAGTAAGATGAAAGAATAAAAATTAAAGAATTTATATACCTATTTTCAGAGTGATCAAATTATAAGTTAACAAAGAGGCTTTAAACTACCTATATCTTACATGTTAAATACGTAAGCTTACAAACATAATTCATGAGAAAAAATGAGAAACCTATTTCCCCCCTCAAGTCATTAGATCTGCTTTTCTAAGCTTAAGATGAAGTCTCAGGTGACAGAGCTATTCAAAGATGCAATTAAATACCCTAAATAATGAGCAAATTAGTCTTCAGGGGAGTACACTATGGGCAAAGTAGGCCTATGATCATGCTTATTATTATCGTAGAGGCCCCAGCTCCTGTGTCAGATACCCAGTGGAGTCTTTCTTTTACCTGACTTGTCTGATGGAAAGTTCCAGGTTCAGACTCAATCTTGTTAAATTCCTTCAGCTCCTTTGTAAATGTTTGAGTTCATTTTATGAGTGTCAGTGAAAGAAAAATGACAACCCAATCCAGAAGGCTGAGGCAGAAAAAGTTATACCGTGGAATAAAAAGAATCAATTTTGTGCATTGGTTTCATACTGCATCCTTGAAACTTTTTAATGAGACCCAATATGAGGACAAAGCAGAAAGACAGGAGATGGACCACCGAGTAACCTGTGTAATTCTTTATAGTCAGACTCTTTTTACTCTTCTATTGCCATGCTTGAATTTGACAACTGACAACACATTGTTATATGATGAACACGTTTATTCTGAGAGATGGCTTGTTGTAGTCAAACGAGCTCATTGGCCTTGGAGTTAAAGAGCTTGGGTTCAAGTCCCAATTATCACATACAAGCAGATACAGATCTGAATTTAAAAAAAAAAAAAAAAAACTATCCTGCCCCAATGGAAGCACAACCCTGGACCAAAACAAAAATGCTTGTAATTAAAAATTTAGGTTTTCTTATTTTTTTAAATGTGGAAGTCTTTTCTCAGTACTAGAAACATGTCTTGGAATTTTACAGAGAATGCTGAGGTTTCCTGCATCAAAAGCAGAAAAAATTTCATTTGGGCTGCTCATTTTACAGATAAGGAAACTGAGGCTCAATGAGGGGGAAGTGCTTACTCAAGGTTACTCAGTGAAGATATGGCAAAGTGAGGATTTAAGCCCAGAAATTATTAGGGGACCTTATAAAGAAATATTCTCTCATCATGATAGGAGGAAGGTATAGCCCTGGAAAGGAAGGGGCTATAAAAATCAAAAAAAACTATCAATGCACTTAAAAAAAGTAATCTAAATCCAATTCTTCTAAATTCTGGAGCAGTTCTCTTTCCATTCTATCTTAACCATTCTGAATTGTAGGAACATAATTACTTATGTTATTACACTTTTTAACGTGCATGTCACATAAATAAAGCTAAACATTTGAAATGATTACATTAACATGTCATGAAATGCCAGATTCATGTTTCTAACTTTTCTACTTAAATAAAACCCAGGTAATAATCTTTTCTTTTTTCCCTCTACAAATTAATGCGTGTGTAATTTTCTGACCCATAGAGCCAGGGTCATGTTTTTTTTTGCACTTTATCTGCTCATTGTATATCTTCTGGGACTCTTTCTTCATTCCTGTCTTGCCACTGCATTAGAATAAGGCTGGCTACTGCTCCAAAAATACCAAAATGAGGATATTCCATGACTTACTGGAAAATGCTGAAAACTTTGCATTTTTCATTCCTTCAGCTGTGTAATACTGTATTATCAACAACATCTTCACATTTTTCAGTACAATTCCTTTATGGCAATATTCTAGTTCTTTCTAGGTTCTAATCATTAGCTAATCTGTCTTTCAATCACACTAAACTAGAATTCATTTTTTCTTCAGGGCTCTGGAACATGATTATAATATGTTTTCATTAAAAAAAACATTTGTCATTATGATAAAGAATAGGAATTTATTGTGTATTTCTTGACCTTTGCTATTGTGTTAATTAGTACATTTCAGAATAAAAGAAAACCTGCAGTTTGGGGAGGAGCATTTCTATTGAAAGTGCAATTTTTGTTCATGTTTTAATCTTAAAATTGTGAAATAGTGAATAGCCATCCTTTATTCATTTAATGAACCCAATAAAATAATGGGTTCATTAAATGATTCTGCCTATCACCAAAACTATTATTGAACTGAAGCAAAATGCTATAGGAGAATCACATTTTGGGGACATCAGATAATTTCACTCAAACTTTGCTATTTACCTGTGTGAATGTAAGTAAATTATTTGATCTCCCTGGATCTGCATATCCTCATCTGTGAAGTGAGGGGCCTTGTGGTACAAAATTTCAATCTAGGTGTTTTTAAAGAGGAATTCATAAGGATTTGGATCTGAGATGCATTCATTATCTCTGAAAAAATGTGTTAAATAATTTAAAGTGTTGTAGAATGCTGGAAAAAAACAGTAAACTAGGAGTCAAGTTCCAGACTTTAGATTGAACTTTACCACTTACTTTCTATATGATCCCATGCAATTAATTTTACATCATTGGAACTCAGATTCTTCAACTATAATATGAGAAGAAAGGACTAGATAATATCTAAATTCTTTTTGAAATCAAATGTCTGTGAAATATAACAATATGTACAAGATATTTAAAAGATGCTTACTTAAAACATTAATACAATTTTAAAATTACTTTAACAACCCACTAAGACACAAATAATGGACACAAATTGCAGTTATTAATTATGCTTTACTACCTCATTAGGTAACTTTGCAATCATTGTTAGTGATTCACTTGTGTTACCATTTTTATGAAAGCAAAAATGTTTTCTTTTTAAAATATTCTATAATTCATATGTTTAAAAAAGATTGATCTACCCAGTTAATATCAGAATATGTTGGAAAGTATTTGAGAAGTCATCTAGCACAACATATATCCAAAACATAAATACTTTTTATGCCATTCCTCACAAATAGTTTAGCTACTTTCTGCCTGAAGGTTCCAATGAGGCGTAATTCACTGCCTCACTCAATGCTCAGCTAGTGACACTTCAATGTATCTTTAACATAGGTTCTTCACATAGAAAATTACAGAATAAAACAAAATTTTATATACAAATATACATGTGTGCATTAAATTTTGCTTTACATACATACAGACTGTGTGTGTGTATATGTGTGTATGTGTGTGTGTGTATGTGTGTGTAATTCACACGTGTAGTTGTAGAATTTCCTGTGTGGAAAGTCCCTCAATTGATACAAATTGGCAATTACTCTGTAACTTAAAATCTTAGAGAATTCCTTGGGGACACTGAGAAGTTAACTCACAGATTCAGGGCTTTTCCTCAATTAGTCATTTCCAACAATATAACCTGCCCTCTATCCACTGTCACACTGCATCTCCTATACACTTAACAGAAAGAGAAAGTAACAGATCAGTTTATGTTTTTTGCTTTTTTTTATTGATGGAGAGACAATCCTCTAGTGGAAAGGCCTGGGGTTTTTTTCCCCTACAGGGGAAATATAACTTGTTCACCGGTGAGACATGATGGTGTGGCCATGAAACCATATGATTCCCTTTATTAAGTACAAGAGAGATAGTTTCTTCCATTCAGTGAAGTTCCTCATACCAATCAGATTGTCTACCTTTGTTAGATCAAAATTGTATGATCTAAGATTGTTTTCCACCTTCCCTGACTGGCAAAGTGATTACATATTGGCCCTCTTCCTTATTTCAGGGCAAATATTTACTTTTATTACAGTTGACACTTACTGAGGCTATAGCATTGCAGGATCAGTTAAGTATGCCACTAAAGCATCCACTATCATAAATAATAGAAAAATATCTTCAGTCCTTAAGCACCATTGTCTCTAATCAGTATATCCATTTTATTGCAATAGAGGTCAGATATTGGACCCACAACCATCACATTTACAGGATTTTCCATTTCTCATATCATTTTCAAGTATCTGGTACTGTTGAAAAGAGAATCTTAAAACAACAGCTTCATCATCATAACCTGATTATTTGGATTGGGTGCCTTACTTTTCAGTAGCTGTATGTGTGAAGAATCAGTGCTACCCCAGGAAGTGAGAGAGCTAGGAAGACTTACCTAAGAACAATGGGCTCTTTTAGGTATAATCTCAGCTAAAATCTAATAGCCCTTCCTTAGTCCATTCCTGTTGAAAGTCACCAGAGACTTCAGGTTTTCAACTCCCTCTGAGGGTACAACACACCCTGACCCTTCTCATTTGACAAATCTCCTTCTCACTAAGATGGTACAGATGACTACTTCCCACAAAGAACAGGGGTGGACTTGTTGCAAAGTGCTTTGCTTTCAAATAAAAGAGAAGAGGAAAAACTGTTTTTACATAGTTATTGGGAAAATAAATTCACTTTATGGGGAAAAATATTTTAAGTGCCTTGGTAACAACCTTGGGTGTCTGTATGTAGTTAAGGTGATATTTTATTCAGCTCTCATTTAAAAAGGGGGGGAGGGGAGGAAGGATTCTGGGAAGATGGCAGAGTAGGTCAGAAAATTCCAAACTCTCAAGATATACCCCCACAAAAGAGATAAAATAGTACCTTAGGGAGAACAAAGCCTGGTTAAAAATAAATAAGAATAGGGACACAAAAGGGGTCTTCCTGGAAAAATCTGAGAAGATAGGAAGAATATCCCAGGACCAGGTTTGGTCCCCTTGAAGAATAAACACCTCCAGGCTAGGTTCTACTTTAATAAAACAAACAGCAAGCAGCTTAAACAACAGGGGCAAGCCGTGGGGTTAATTGTTTTGGGAGGCTACCTTGGCCCCACCCACAGGAACTTTTGCCCTTAGAATAGTGGGGGGAGTTGGGTATCTGAGGAGGGGAAGGTTGAGGGAACCTCTACTGACAAGGAACACCAGACCCAACAGTGCTGAGATGAGTGGCATGGGTGGGAAGGAACCAGCATGCCTGGTGAGTGCAGAAGTAGTACGGCAGAATGCCCCTACCTCTGTGCACTTATAGGAAGCTTGAGGTTTGGCTTTTGTTCCAGGTTAGAGGGAATAACTGAAGAACTGGGGAAAGAGGTACCATCCCTCATCCCCAGGGCTAGAGGTGATTACAAAAAGTAAGCTTTTACTACAAAAAAAATACATGGTAAAAGGATAAAGAACCCAACCATAAAAATTTATTATGGTAATAGAAAAGATTGGGGATCATCTTCAGAGTAGGATATTGAAGCAAAGAAACCCTCTTCTACCCCAAAGAATAATGTCAAATGGTCACCTGCCCAAAAAAACAATTCCTAGAAGGACCTAAAAAAGACTTTAAAAATTAAATGAGAGAGATGGAGGAAAAACTAAAAAAAAAAAAAAAAATAAGAATAATCCAAGAAAAACAAGAAGATTATGAAAAGAAAGTCAAACAATTAGAAAAGGAGATCAAGAATCTTAAGGAAGAAAATGACACCTTGAAAATTAGAATTGGGCAAGGTGAAGCCAGTGAAGTTAAAAGAATTCAAAAAATAATTAAACTATGAAGAATGAAAAAAAAAAGAGAAAGTGAAACATAAGAAAAACAACTGATCTGGAGAACAGACCAAGAAGAGAAAATATAAGAATAATCAAGCTACCTAAAAACTATGATAAAGAATCTTGATACAATAATACAAGAAATAATTAAAGAAAATTTTCCTGAAGCATTAGAACAAGGGGGGAAAGTAGAAATAGAAAAAAAGCCTTGGATCACCACTTGGAAGAGATCCTATGAGGAAAACTCATAGGGACATTATAGTCAAATTCCTGAAACCCCTAGCTCAAGGATAAAATAGTAAAAGCAACAAGAAAAAAATTAAATATGATGGTGTCACAATTAGAATCACACAAGACCTCTCAGCGGAAACATTAAAGGACTGCGGGTCTTGGAACATTATATATAGGTCTGCAAAATAACTGGGGCACTGACTGAACTTATCATATTCAGCAAAGTTAAGTATAATCCTGAATGAAAAAAATGGATATTTGATCAACTGTCAGATTTTCAAGACTTTGTTAAAAAAAAAAAAAACCTGAACTTAATATAAGATTTTACATACAAGAGCCAAGAGAAACATAAGGTACATACCAAAGACTGGGTACGAGTGATTCTATAAGGGCAGACAATTTATTTTTTATATACGTAAAATGTATATCTAAGATTGTCATTAGTAGTTGAGTAGTTAATAAGAAAGACTGGGTAGACCTGAGTATGATATGACTTTAAAAAGTAAAGCCATTTAGGAACAGCTAAAAAGAGTAATTATTTTATACAAGCGAGGTGCAAGAGGAAGAATTGATACAGAGGAATTAGATGGGGAGGAGGGCTGGTAGTTCTGGTAATGTTCATATATATACATGCAGTTCTCAGATGAAGAAATTAAAGGCATCTATAGGCATATGAAAAAAATGTTCTAAATCACTATTGATTAGAGAAATGCAAATCAAAACAACTCTGAGGTACCACATCATACCTATCAGATTGGCCAACATGACAAAGCAGCAAAATGATAAATGTTGAAGAAGATATGGGAAAATTGGAACACTAAAGCATTGTTGGTGGAGTTGTGAAATGATCCAAACATTTTGGGGAGCAATTTGGAACTATGTCCAAAGGGCTATAGAAATACTCATACCCTTTGACCCAGCGATAGCACTTCTAGGGCTATCGCACAGAGAGATCATACAAATGGGAAAGGGACCTACATGTAAAAAATATTTATAGAGCTCTTTTTGTGGTGGCAAAGAATTGGAAATTGAGAGGATACCCATCAATTGAGGAGTGAATGGCTTAACAAGTTGTGGTACATGAAAGTAATGGAATACTATTGTGCTATAAGAAATGAAGAGCAGGCAGACTTCAGAAACCTGGCAAGACTTGTATGGTCTGATGCTGAGTTAAATGAGCAGAACCCAGGAAACATTGTATACAGTAATAGCCACATTGTGTGATGACTAACTTTGATAGACTTAACTCTTCTCAGCAAAGGACTCATGATGGAAAATGATGTCCACATCCAAAGAAAGAACTATGGATTGTGAATGCAAATTGAAGCATACTATTTGCTCTTTTTTTCCGTTCTGTTTTGTTTTGTTTCCTCTTTCTGGTGGTTCCTCCTATTGGTTCTAATTCTTCCTTACAACGTGACTAAAGGGAAAATATGTTTCATAGGAATGTATGTGTGGAACCTATACCAGAATGTGCACCATCTTGAGGAGGGAGGCCAAGAGGGAGGGGGAGAAAAATTTAAATGTCAAAAGCTTTATGGAAGTGATTGTTGACAACTCAAAATAAATTAATAAAAATAATTTTTTTAAAAAATACACATACATCTAGAAGAGTATAAAAGTCTTCTAAATTCAGAAGAAATAAAACAGTAAGGGAAGGGGGAGAAGACAAGGGAAGTATCTCTAGAAAGCAGGGTGAGAGAATAGGTTATAGGAGGCCATAGAAGGGTGCTTAGAATTATGGTAATGGAAGGATAAGAGCGGAATCCTTAGAAGAGGTATAGGCTAAGAAATAGGAAGGCAAGCTAGTGGATAGAAGTAAAGTAGAGGAGTCAGGAGGGATAGAAAAAAAGAGAGATACACAAACATAAAAACAAAAAAAAAGAGTAGAATTTGTTAGGGAAAGTATATGTCGATATATGTGTGTATATATGTATATATGTATGTGTCTATATCCATATAGAAATATATCTGCACTTAATTGTAGCCTTTGGGGAGGGGGAAGGATGAATAAAGAACAAAGCAAAAAGTGCACAGCAGAGAACAAAAGATAACTTACAAGGAATCAAAGATGGACAGCTCTCAACACAACATGTAGTATTTATCATACAGGCTTTCTTGAAATGAAAATATATCATTACATATTTTGAATCCTCTCTTATGTTCTGCTATGCATGAAACATGCTTTTTTCCCCTTATCTTACTTTGTATGTAAGTTCCAATATTTAACTTTATTATTTTTTTTCTTTTCTGTATTCTGTATTTATATTCTGGTGTTTGAATCTAAAATAAAATTTAAAAAAAAATTAAAAGGGGCAGGTAGACCATTGGCAGAAGTCTCTAAAATGGCAAGCATTTGGTATGAGGACTCCAAGGGAAGAGAAAGTTTTGGGTAGCAGACTAGGGAACACTGAGTGAAAGACTACTGTCTGTGGCAAATTTCAAAGTCCACTAAGGTCTCAGGACAAGTTCCATCTAAGAAGTTTATAATATCTTAGATGACTTGCTATAAATTATCCATTACTTTATTTTTTTCACACAAAATCATTCTTTTTTACAATGATATTAAACAAATTTCCACATTAGTCGTGTTGTGAAAAAAGAATTAGAACAAAAGGGAAAAAGTATAAGAAAGAAAAAAATAAAGAAAAAAGAGAAAATAGTATGCTTCAATTTGCATTCAGACTCCATAGTTCTTTCTCTGGATGTGGAAACCATTTTCCATCATGAGTCTTTTGGAATTGCCTTAGATCATGGTATTGCTGAGAAGAGCTAAGTCAATCAAAGTTGGTCATTGTGCAATGTGGCTGTTACTGTGCACAATATTCATTCTCACTTCACTCAGCATCAGTTCATGTAATTCTTTCCAGGTTTTTCTGAAATCCACCTGCTCATCATTTTTTGTCCCATCATAGCATTCCATTACATGCACATACCACAACTTGTTTAGCCATTCCCTAATTAATGAGCAACCCCTCAATTTCTAATTTTTTGCCACTACAAAAAGTTGCCATAAATATTTCTGTGTGTGTGTCCTTTTCCCATTTTTAGATCTCTTTAGGATACAGACCTAGTAGTGGTACTGCTGAAGCAAAAGGTATATTGATTTTTTAATGAAGATGGGTGGGGAGTGAGGAAGGGAGAAAATTTGTAACGCAAAGTTTTAAAAACACGTGTTAAAAATAAAAATAAATTAAAAAAAGAATTGTTTTTATATGCAACTGGGAAATAAGATATACAAGAAATGGGGTATAGAAACCTAATCTGCCCTACAGGAAACTAGAAGGGGAAATGGATAAGAGAAGGAAGATATGGCCTTATAAGCAGTATTGCTGGGTCAAAGGGTATGCACATTTTTATAGCCCTTTGGGCATAGTTCCAAATTTCTCTCCAAAATAATTGGATCAGGTCACAACTCCACCAACAATGCATTAGTGCATGAATTTTCCCACATTTTCTCCAATATTTATAATTTTCCCTTTTTGCCATATTAGCTAATCTGATAGGTGTAAGGTGGCACCTCAGAGTTGTTTCAATTTGCATCCTTTTTTAAATTTAATTAATTAATTTTTGTTTTCAACATTCACTTTCACAAGATTTTGAGTTCTGAATTTTTTCCCCATCTCATCCCTCCCCCAACCCCAAGACAGCATGCCTTCTGAATACCATTTCCCCTAATCTGCCCTCCCTTTTATCTCCACCCCCTTCTCTTATCTCTTTCCCCTTCTATTTTCCTGTAGGGCAGGTTAGATTTCTATACCACATTTCCTGTATATCTTATTTCCCAGTTGCATATAAAAACAACTCTTTTTAACTTTTTTTTATTTTTAACATGTGTTTTTAAAACTTTGGGTTACAAATTTTCTCCCTTCCTCCCTCCCTACCCACCCTCATTGAAAAGGTGAGCATCTAGATACATGTTATAGATGTGTTGTCATGCAAAACACTTCCACAGTAGTCATGTTGTGGAAAACTAAGTATATTTCCCTTCACCCTATCCTACTCCCCATTTATTCTATTCTCTTTTGACTCTGTCCCTCCTCAGAAGTGTTTGCTTCTGATTATCCCATATCCCAATCTGCCCTCCCCTCTATCAACCCCCTGCTCTCTTGTCCCCTTCCACACTTATTTTCCTGTAGGGTAAGATAGATTTCCATACCCCATTGTGTATATTATTCCCTACTTAAGTCAAATTCTATGAAAATAAGATTCACTCATTCCCTCTCGCTTTCCCTCATTTCCCTTCCACTGTAAAAGCCTTTTCTTGTCTGTTTCATGTGAGATAATTTACCCCATTCTACTTCTCCCTTTCTCCTTCTCCCAGTATAATCCTTTCTCACCCCTTAATTTTACTTTCCAGATATCACCCCTTCATCTTCAACTCACCCTGTGCACTATATCTATCCATGTATCTATCTATACATGTATATAATTTTTTTCCTCCCACTACCCTAATACTGACAAAGGACTCATGTGTTACAAATATCATCTTTCCAGGTAGGAATGTAAACAGTTCAACATTAATAAGTCTCTTATGATTTATCTTTCCTGTTTACCTTCTCCATGTTTCACTTGAGTCTTGTATTTGAAAGTCAAATTTTCTATTCATCTCTGTTCTTTTCCTCAGGAATGCTTGAAAGTCCCCTATTTCATTGAATGACTATTTTTTCCCCTGAAGGATTATATTAAGTTTTGCTGGGTAGGTGATTCTTGGTTGTAATCCTATTTCCTTTGCCCTCTGGAATTTTATATTCCATGCCCTGCAGTCCCATAATGTAGAAGCTGCTAAATCTTGTGTTATCCCGACTGTGTTTCCACAATACTTGAATTGTTTCTTTCTGGCTGCTTGTAATATTTTCTTCTTGACTTGGGAACTCTGGAATTTGGCTACAATATTCCTAGGAGTTTTCCTTTGGGGATTTCTTTCAGGAGGAGATCGGTGGATTCTTTCAATTTCTATTTTGCCTTCTGGTTCTAAAATATCAGGGCAGTTTTCCTTGATAACTTCTTGAAAGATGATGTCCATGCTCTTTTTTTGATCATGGCTTTCAGATAAGCCAATAATTTTTTTAAGTTCTCTCTCCTGGATCTATTTTCCACGTCAGTTGTTTTTCCAATGAGATGTTTCACATTCTCTTCTATTTCCTCATTCTTTTGGATTAGTTTTACAGTGCCTTTATTTCTCATATAGTCACTAGTTTCCAACTGTTCCATTCTAATTTTTAAGGAAGTATTTTCTTCAGTAAGCTTTTAGACTTCCTTTTCCATTTGGCCATTTTTTCTTTTGAGGGCATTCTTCTCCTCATTGGCTTTTTGGACCTCTTTTGCCATTTGGGTTAGGTTATTTTTAAGGTGCTATTTTCTTCAGTATTTTGGGGGGTTTCCTTCAGCAAGCTGTTGACTAGTTTTTCATGATTTTCTTGCATCACTCTCATTTCTCTTCCCAGTTTTTCCTCTACTTCTCTTACTTGGTTCTCAAAATCCTTTTTGAGCTCTTCCATGTCCTGTAACTGATTCACATTTTTCTTGGAGGCTTTAGTTGCAGGAGCTTTGACTTTGTTGTGTTCTTCTGGCTGTATGTTTTGATCTTCTTTGTCACCAAAGTAAAATTCTATGGTCTGATTTTTTTGCACTCTTTGTTCATTTTCCCAGACAATTACTTGAGTTTTAAACTCTTTTTCAAGGTAGGGGTCTGCTTCCAGTGTGGTTAATGTACTATCCCAAGCTTTGGGGACTTTGTGTAGCTATTTTCAGAGATTCTTCTAGGGACCTGTAAGTTTTCATTTCTTCCAAGGTGGTATGATCAAGGGCAAGGGCATTGCTTCCTTTCCTGGCTTGAGCTCAGGTCTATGAGTGACCACAAGTACTCTTTTCTGCCTTGGAACAGTGAGAAGGATTCCCTCTTAACTGCTGGCATAAGCTTTGCCACGTCCACACTCTTCCTTGCCCCAGGACTGCCACCTAAGACTGTGACCCAGAACCAAGCATGGGCAAGCAAGAGAATTCTGCCTCCATGCCAGCAAAGAGATCCCTGCAATCTCTCTCTGATCAGCCACTTGATCACCCCACCATTTGGTGCCCAGAGTTCCTGAAGCAGCCACTGCCCAGTGCTGTGCTATGGCCAGGGCTGGACCATGTTCCTCTCACCCAGGCCCAACAGATCTTTCACATTGACATTCTAAGTTGTCTTTTGCATTTGTGACTTGAGAAATTTGAACACCACCACAGCTCCCCTTGTTGCAGTCCCCTGAGGTTAGCTCTGGGTTTGCTGGGTTCACTGCCTTCATCTTCCAGCCAGGCACACCAGACCTTTCCTGTCAACTTTCCAGGTTATCTTGTAATGGAAATTTGTTTTACTCTGTCTTTTTGTGGGTTCTGCTGCTCTAGAATTTGTTTAAAATCATTTTTACAGGTATTTGGAGGGGTTTGGGGGAGAGCTCAAGCAAGTCACTACTTTTACTTCTTTATCTTGACTCTGCTCCTGCATTTTGATTTAGAGCATTTTTATGTGTCTATAAATAGGTTTCATTTCTTCATCTAAAAACTGCCATTACAGATAATCTTGACACATGATAGGAATCAACTACAGTATTGGAGTTATCATCATTGGTGCTAAAGCTCCTATTTCTGTTCATAGCTAACATTGCCTTTTTTCCCATCTGGAGACCCATTATTTTTTTTGATAAGACTGCTACTGCTTGGATTTTACTTTTCTGCATGCCATTTTGTATGATTTTAAAAAATATTTTATTTGTATTAAGATTCTCCTCTAAGTACTACCCATGCTAGGCTTCTTGCTTATACAAGACTGAATTTTTTAGTGATCATCTTAAGGCTATTTAAGTGATGGAAGTTCCTGTGAAATTTAAGGAAACTTGCTAATGAAGGGTAAGATATGATAAGATGGCCATTTGTTTTACCTAAATAACATTTTTACATGGACTAACATATTATTATTATGGATTTATAAACCAGACAAAATTATTTATATTTCTTCCTACTTGTAACACAAACCTTTGAAATTGTTGACAAGTAGTGACATAGGACTCCGCCTTGGGAATATTATTTTGGCAAATAAGTATTGAGTTGGGGGGTGAGGAGTGTGTAATTATGAAGATACTCAGTAATAGTCTGAATTGGGGTGTTCTTATGAGCCCAGAGAAAGTGATAGATGTCAGAGGGTAAAATGATATGGTTTAGAAACTAATTTGATATACACAACAAGAATGAGGGATTAAGGCTAATTCTGAGGTAGAGAACATGTGTGACAAAAAGGATGACAATATCTTGGACAAAAATAGGGAATTTTGGAAAAGGGATGAGTTTGGTGGGGAAAATATGTTTTGAAAATGGATTTTTCAATGCCTATGCTCATTCAATTTAACATGTTCAATAAGCATTTAGTCAAGGAAGTATGATTGGGGCTCCAGATTATAGCTGAATCTACAGATCTCTGAGGCATCTGAATAGATTGAATAATTGTACCAATAGAAGTTGATGAGGTCATAACCATTCAGTACATCAACAAGGATTTGAGCCACAGGGTTTTGATTTCATTCTAAAATCTACTATACAAAATGAAAGTCTCTGACTGCTTTTCACATCTTTTTGAATAAAATCTAAGAATTTACCTCATGATGTGCTTGTTTTCCCAAGTAAAAATGTTTTTACTTCAAATTGTTGTACAATGAAGATAGTTCATTAAAAAACAAAATTAGATTGTCCCACTTTACATCGTTTGATGCATATATTCCTCCTCTGACTTTCTTGTTATAGAAAATAAATGTACACAAGATTTTTTTTTCCATTCAAGTTCCTTCTATTAGGTTATTTCTTTGCACATGGATAATGAAAGTTATTCTTCCTTCGTTCTCCTAACACCGACTTATCAGATAAAGCTTTCTGTGTGATAGCCAATAGGCTGTATGTATTACTCTGAATTTTATCAACTGGGCCAAGTAACTACATTATTTTTCAGTTGAATTTCATGATTTGATTCTAATATTGTTTAAGCCCCAACCTAAAGAAATGGTAGAGGTCTTTATACTTTTCCAGATAATAATCATATGTTATATCTCTCCTGCCTGTTTCCATTGTACTAGGTTTCTCAGAGGATTTTTTTTCTATTTTAAAATGGGAAAGTCGAAATCCATAATTATATCCTTTGTGTAGTAGTTGTACCTCATTATATTGTATTTCATTCTTCATGCTATGTCACTTGGGGCTAGAAAGTATAATGCCTTTCCAGATATGTTGTGCTGCTGCTTATATAAACTTGAGGCAGAGTGAATCATTGTTTCTGTGGGCTTTTTGCCACAGTTATTGAAAATGTATATGTATGGGAATACATTCTGGGGCACAACTGTGTTTATCAAAAAAAATACATTGAAACAAAGATATTCTAGTTTTGTGCTTTGTCAACAATCTGCTGAACACAGGAATATTGGACAATCCTGAAATGAAATAGTATTAAAGTATATTCATATTTTCTCATGGTGAATTTTATTGTTCTCAACTAAATGTCTATGTAAGGTTCATCCAAGAAAAATAAACAAAACTATCTTATATTTTTAAAGCTCTTGATACTCAATCCAAGACAGAGAAAAGAGAATCTGTTTTCTTAGTGGTCCCTCTACCACCTCAATATCCACATCTTAGTTACTTTCATCTACTTTAAAAACCATTTTCTACAATGTTTTACCCTGTAGCATAAATTGCCCATGGGTCAGAATGTTCTGTCAGAAGAATACTTCCACCTTTTCATTTCTCTGGGAAGTCAGGAGGGCAAAAAAGGTTTCAAAGACTAGAATTTATTGAATGCTTCTTCTTATTTTCCCTCCAGGTATTATTATGTACCAAGCTTGTCATTTTCTACTCTTTTTTCAAACTTTTCTTTTCCTTTACCAACTAAATATCAGGGAATAAAAAAGAATCCTGTACTATGTTTGTATATTTGAGTGGTGTCACTTTCCCATGTGCCCTACTGAACACAGCCATATAAATGAATTGTGGCTATGTTCTTTACTTTCTCTATCTGTCTTCCTCTTGTATCCATCGTCTACTGCTATCCATTTTGACTTTCAACACTTTAGAGTGATTAATATTTGTTAATGACATCTACAAAATTCTAGTTCATCTTCTTTTAAAATGTAAAGACATTTTGTCTCTGACTTTTGGATTTTCTTCTACTTAAAACCATAGTGTTGACAGTCTTGAACAGATTTATTAGTTTGTTGACCAGTATGCAATGATTTGTTTGCTCCATACTTAAAGAAGGGTAAGTCACTCTATCATAGCATTAATATCCTCCTGGTCTTTAAATACATAATAAATTCTACTCCTAGCTTCCAAAAATAAGTAGTTTACTTAGGTGTTAGTGAATTAAATGGAGCTATACTTTTGATATAATTTAGTCAGACCTCAGTAAATAACTCATGCTCTTCTGTTTGTGGGAAAGGATGTAAAACACATGATGCATTGCATTCAAAGTGCATATACCCACAGTTACACTGGCTTCAGTAAAACAATACCAGTAATTGACTTTTTAAAAAAATTTTCAAAATTGTATTGACATTTACATACTTGATTACAATAATTTATTTCTTTCTTTCCCTCTCTATGTATGTATATATACATATTTGTATATACACACACATATGTATATATATGTATGTATATATATATGTATACATATACCCCAACTGAACTAATCACTCCTTTGAAATAAATGAGAAAAAAGGGCCTATCACCTTTCATTTTTCTCTTAAAAAGAAAGATCTATATTTCTACTTCATTTTCTGTTTTATGGGAACATGGGAACATGAATGGTCATTATACATACTCACATTTTGGCTTCCTTTCAGTGTCCTTGTTGCTGTCATCATTTTAGACATTATGTATATCGTTTACATGATTCCTCTTTACCTCACTCTGCATCACTTCATAAAATCTGATATTTCTCTGAACATTTCATATTGTTTCCTTTTTTTTGTTATATTCCTGTACAGAGAAGACATATAGCTAATATAAAAGTGTTTTGTTTTTTTTTTCTATTATTGGACCTTTATTCTGATTTTACCACTAAAGGAGCATGTACCCACTGAGATAATCAAGTAAACATGGTTTAGCAACTTTTCTTGCATCTTTCTTAATTATGTTCCAGGAAGGCTGTACTGGTTCATAGATTCTTCAACATTATGTTTAATGCATCTATCTTCCCACAGCCACTCCAAAATTGATTGCTTTCCTCTTTTATCATCTTGTCAAGTGTGTGTGTGTGTGTTTCTGGGTGGTGGGTGAAACTATGCAGTTTTTTTTTTAAATTTGTGTTCTCTTATTTGTTTTGGGGCATGTTTTTAAATAGTTGTTAGAAGTTTTCAATTCAAAAACAAACAAACAAAAACAGTGCTTATAACTTTAGCTCACTTAACGTTTGGTAATCACTTCATTTTATACATTTTCTCTAATGCCCTATATATGTTAGATATTAAACATTTTTGAAGATATTTAAAGGAAAGTACACACACACACACACACACACACACACACATACACTTATACCAGGCAATTCCTCTTATTTAGGTCCACTGACTGTTTTTGTGAAAAGACTTTTAATATTATACAATACAAATGAACTGTTTTATCTTCTATGATCACCTCTTGTTTTTCTTTGGATAATAATTCTATTTTTTTCTTTTAGAGAAATACAATTGACACAAATGAGAAAAGTAAAATAGATAATTCTCCACCAAAATGTTCCATTATCAAAATCATTAATACAGATTTATTTATGTCTGTCAAGGTCCATAATGGAGTTTACCTACATTTCTTTACCCTCAGGTAACACATACACAAGAAAGGACATATTGAAATACATAAATATCAAGAAAAGATTTGAAGTAGACAAAACCTGGGCCATAAGGAATTTTATGTGACTCATTTTCCCCAACAGCTGTGTTCATGAAAAGTATGCAAATCAAATTCATGTAAATAATAGATTAAATTGTTTTTCTGGAGTTTGATATTTAGAGGAACAATATGGTCAAAACTTTTAAAATGTGAACTATTTGTCATTTCCTAATATCCCCTGGCAAGTTTGTATTTTTGCATACTGGGCTTTCTTAAAATGAAATAGGTTCTAAAGAGATAGAAAGCTAAAGAACAGATTCATTGTCCTCAAGGGCCTTACAATCTAGTAGAATTTATAAACAAATGATATTAAAGTGAAGGCACACGCATTCAGAGAAGAACACATACAATTTTGTCAGCTCTGAGGAACATATGAACAATAAATGCTTCTTTACTTGAATCTTTTTTAAGACTTTGAATCCTAATCTTTCAAGCAAGAACAAACAAATTCATTCCTTGCCCCAAAAAACAAAAGCAAAAAAAAAATCTTTCCTGTTAGAAATTATGTTGAAGAATGTAAGAACATTCCATCTCTTTAGCTATTTTTGCTTACTTAAAACTATTGCCTAAATGCCAAAATTTACTGAAAAATAATCACAGTTAATATTGTCACTATAGAAAAATCAACTATATATTTAGAATTTTCTTTGCATTTATATAAATAAAAGCAAATTTGATTAATATTTCACTATAGTTTGCAATCACTCAAGGACTTTTGTGAACTTTTACAAATGCAAAGTTTTATAGAAAAAGAGGTAGTAAATATTGGTTCTATTGGCAAAAAAAAAGTGGAAGCAGCACCCTCCCCATGAGCCCTTGAGGATCTATACCCCTAGTTAATCCATTCATTTGATCAACTGCCTCTCTGGGGCTCATGCATCCTGATTGGTGACTAAGTGAATAGTTAGAACACAATATCTAGATGGACCTAGATAGGCTATACTTCATGTTATATATCCAGCCATATGCCTAGGCTATCTTAATATTTGCCTTGCTCCTGATGCCCTATGCCTTATATTCATGACATTTGGGATCCATATTCCACCATTATCTATGGAGAAGTTAATTTATTGGGTTTTAGAACTCTTACACTGATAGTGAGTCAATTTGATCAATGACTGAATGAATACAAGCTTACCTAACCTATTTTATTTAATAAACCCCATACTAGGCCATGTTTGTCATCCCATCCAGGCTTCCTCCCAAGTCTTCCTATGTGTTAATAAACCATCCCAGTGGCACAGAGTAAGGATTTAATAAATATTTTAACTAACCATCTAACTATCCAACTAATTTATAACACAAGGCAAGCAACTAGAGAAACCAATGGGATTCAGTCAATGGCATACCGGTTTGGCTGATTTAGCAGAAGTAGCTATACTCATCACCACAGTTTTGTTTTAGCATATCTTGCTTGATAAACCCCTGGGAAACAGCACAGATTCAAAAGTAAGGCTTTCAATATTGTTAAAGCTCTTTCTCCTCTGCTTTCCTTACACTGTTCTTTGTTTTTCACATACGTCTGATAATTCCTTAGTCTCCTTTGTTTGATCATCATCTATTCTCCTGCTCCCATAGCTGTTTCCTAGGCCTTGTTTTAACTTCATACATTTTTTTTCCTTAGTGAGCTCATCAGCTTTATGTGTTCAATTATCATCTATATACAAAAGGGCTTCAGGTTTATATATCCAGCTCTACCACCTCTCCTGATCACCAGGCCTGAATCAATAACAATGTCATGTTCTATATTTCCATATAGACATCCTATCAGAGAAAGACGATTTTCTTTGGCATCATATGGAGGTCCTTCATTCAAGTCTCATCTCTTATACTATCTATATGACTTCAGACAAGTCACAACCTCTGTGAGCCCCAGTTTCCATATCTTTCAAATGAGGAAACTGGATTCCAACTTTTAGTCCAGGATCTTACGATCTTATGTCCCAACAAAACTCATGACTGTCTCCCCTAAATCTGTTTCTCACTTAGATTTACTCATTTTTGTTGAAGGCAACACCATATTTCTCGTTACTCATGTTCCTAACTTGTTTACTTCTTTAACCATCTATTTTAGTAGGGAGCTGATTTTACACTGATGGAATGCATACATCAATTTGAATTAGCAAAAAATGAAAAGACTACACAATCTTTGTAAGTCCTTAGAATAGTTTCCTTGTTCTTCATGTGGTTAAAATTGCACTGACCCGTTTTGTTAATTGTGACAAGAAAGTGGCTGTTGGATATATTCTCTATCTAACCTCAGATTTATAGCCCACTTTCTGTAGCCTCACAAATTCATTTTAAAGATGCCAAAATTGTCTTTCCATATGCTATCCTACTTGCCTAGTGTCCAGGTATGAAAAAAAAATTGGCAACAAACGAATCCCTGAAAACATCCTAATTGCAGGTAAGAGAAGCTGCCAGTAAATTGGCTTATAGAAAATTTTCCTCCCTTGCTTACAGAATTACAGAAATTCAAAAGGTAAAACAGGCTTTAGTGGGCATCTATTCCAACACATACATAAAAGGAGCCCTCACTATAACATAACAGATAAGTAATTGACAAATTTCTGTTTGAAGACCTTAAAAGAAAAAGAAGTTCTAAGACAGGACATTCTATTCACCTCTTCCAATTATCCTCTCTCTTAATATTCCTGTTGCCCCCCCCCCCAATTCTGTGATATATGCTCTAGTTTTCCTTGTTCTTTTAATCTGGTGTCTATCATCACTCCTTGCTTCTCTTGGGCACATTATAAATGTTTGTGGAATTGAATTTTGAATACTACTTTGTGTTAAAAATTTTAGACTACAGACATACACAAACATACATGATTAAATTACAAATTAAAGTGTACTATATTTCATAGTGGAAGCATTTTTTATCTATGTTTTAGAAAAATGTGGATTCATTGAACATAATATGTTATCACACTTATTTTTATCAATGAATATTCAATAAAAACTTATACACTCATAAAGCTGATTACTTTGTAAAGAGATAAGTAGATGAATCATTTTGATTCAACTATTCTGATAGTGTGATGATTGCATTTTGCTATTTTCTCTTGTACTTAAAAACTGCAGGCATAAAAATTAAATCTAATTCAACAATCAAACATATTTCTCATTTCCCATGGAACTTTGACTTCTGCCTTCTACTACATGTCCTACAATCCTACAGTAAATAAAGTTATTTTTTGGTGCTGAAAGTTAGTAGTTCATAACCCTTTAAATGGGATTCCAATACATCTTTAGATAATTTTATTCTGATGCACATAAAGAATGATTATTTTAAATTTGGTGGTAATTTTCTTGACTAGATAAGTAGAAATCTGTTGGTCTCTCAATTGCATTTGGAGATTTATGTCCAATATAATGTATGGGCAGGGGAGAAGGGGAGAAGATATACATATTTCATTTTTTTAAAAATGTTCTAAGGTAATCATTTACCATGCCTTATTTACCTTAGAATTAACTTTAAGAAGCATTTAGGGTTTTCTATGACTTGCTATTGTTATTTTATTAATTTTTTATCATTTAACAGATTAGCATGCAGCAATTCCTAAACTTTGAAAAGAAAAAGTTTTCCCTCATTCTTATGAGGAAAACTTTATACTAGAATTTTGTGAGCATATCATTGACAATCAAATAAAATTGCATGATTCATTGACCAACCTTTCCACCTTCTTGCCACCATAAAACAACCACAACCTATATATATATATATATATATACACACACACACACATACATATATACATGAATGTGTGTGTACATGTATGTATGTATACACATGTGTATATATGTGTGTGTTATGCATATATTGTGGGAGCATATGTATGTATGTACGTGTGTGTACAAATGTGTATGTATATGTGTGGATAGATAGATACGGTAAAAATAGTTTTTAACTTATACTCATATGACACAGCCATGCCCACAACTTCTTAAGTGAACTTCTAAATTGTTAGAATTGTTTCTTGTACTTTGGGACATATGTCATACCCTAAAGTTCTTTCCACGTAGCATCACCAAATATAATGTACTTTGAACTTTTTAAATGATTGTAATGACTAATTTATTGAATACTTCATAGTTACCTCACTACTATATATGGGTATGTATTTTACACATATATATGCATATACATGCATATATGCATATTACGTATGGATGAAATATTTTAATTAATGTAACTGTCATTCTTTTCTGTCTCTTAATTTTGTAGAATTTGGCAGGAACCTAAATGATTTGTATTGCACATACACATTTCATTGAAGAAGATAAAGGCATGAGAAAATAAGGAAATAAATGAAAGGAAATACTTGTAAAGGGAAGAAGGAAGTCCATCTACTATTAATCCATTACCAATGGAAATGTTTAGATTTTAAATATTAAATATGTGGAAATATTTCCTTTCATCATTTCCTTCACCTAATAATATTCCCATGCCTTATCTTCTTCAATAGAATGTGCATAGGCAGCACAAACAATTTAGGTCCCTGCCAAATTTTAGAACATCAAAAGACAGCAAAATGACAGTTCCATCAAAAAAAAAATACAAGAGAAATGCAGGTTTCAGGACTGGAAGAATAGATTAGAAAGCTTTTTCCAAAAAGAAAAAGGGGGGGCAGGGGAATCTATAAACTAGTCTGCTTCTCAGATATTTGATGTTCATTAGTGGAGGGGTGTTTAATCCAAAGCACATATATTGTGTGATTCTGTATGTATAAGAATGCATATATTCTCTATAAGCATATATTTTGTATTTGTTATATATTATGTAGTTAAAACTATATAATTTATCTTATTTAAAACATGAATGATTTTCACTTACAATTTAAATGATCAATTATTTTTTTTAATTTTCAAAGAGCAGATTTACACTAAAGTTGCAATGAAAGTGAAATTATGTTTCAGTAAAAGTTAATTTTTACTAGAAAAATATTTGATGCTTTTTAAATTTTTAGTTATTTCCACATGCATTTTAAAATGTGTCTTCATAGTCCCTCTATGATTTCTTGTCATTTAATAATAATAATGATAATGATAATAATACTTATGTTTTAGCGTAAGTATTCACTTCATCAATTCTAGTCACAGGGAATTTAAAGTTATCTTCACACATCTCCATATGTCTTATCATGATAAGACATCAAAAGAGACTTACAGGGAGATCTAACAATCACATATGTACATATATACATGCATATGTTAAAATAAAGAAAAAACTAACGTAGAATGGCATATAACTTTGCTTAGGGTTTGAGCTAGTTAGAATATTTAGAAACTCCTTTTTTATCTTTTCTCTTATTTTCTAAAATAACTTTTAAGCTCATGTTTATTTGAATGACCATTTTAAGGGGAAAAAAGCAGTAAAAATTACAGTATAGCCTCACTGACAATTAAATTTATTGGAAGCCTAATGATGTAATGAAAGAGATTCTATACCTGATAGCAGAGGAATTATACTTTTAATACTACCTCTAGAACTTGCTAGCTGAGAAAATATTAGCAAGGCACAGGGACTCTTTTGCCTATTTTTATATCCCTAGGACCTTGAAAAGTATCTGGCACATAATAGACACTTAAGAAATATTTATTGACTAACTCACTGCAATGCAGTTTTATCTTCTATAAAAAGGGAAATTAATATGTGCATAATGGAGTTACATTGTATGTGAATTTAAATTATCAGAACCTATCTGATCCCAGAAGATGTCAGAAAGGAAAAGAAAATATAGATATGGATATGGACTATGTATGAATATACACACAATATGGGTATTTATTTAGTCATTATATAGCCATATGCCATTCATTGATAATGTATATATGAACCATAGAATCTCACCTTCATCTATTCAGTCTATTTGGAGTACCATAGATAAAAAAGAGACAGTCTTAGTTTATCTGCCTGGTGTTTCTGATCCCCTAGAGAAAACCAATGCTGACTTCCATTTGACTTCTTTGTTTCTATTTCCTTGTGGGCAAGTGGGAAGAAGAAGTAGATGTGGTGATGTGATTACCATCTAACAACATCACATAAATGTGTAAAGCATTTTCAAATATTTTTTCTCCTAATCATCTGTTCTGTTTTTTCCTCCCAGGAACTTTTCTTATTGTTGTTGTCTTCATCTATTTGAGATATGTTAGTATGGATCTTAATCCTTCTAAATAATACCTCTGCTAGTCAATGTGAAAAACAAAATGCTCCTTCAGTTTATTCCATAATAATAATCTCTGCTATTTCATACAGCATGAGTTATTTTAAAGAGACCTTAACCCTTCTCTGGCTAAAAGATTTTGAACATGCACTGTACATAATGGCTAATTTAGTGTAATTATGACTGTAAAAAATGGTAGCCTGACACATTTATTTTAGAACTTCATTCCTCACTAGGATATAACTCCACTGAAGTACCTCCCTCATACATTTGTTAAGAGGATTGAAGGAAATGATATGTTTTCTTATTGTTGTCTCATATCTACCTTAGGTTTCTACTTAAATTTCAAAATGGATTGCATGGTGCATGACAAAGAATACTAGACTTGGAGTTGAATCTTGGTTCTAACTCTTTCTTGCCATGTGAACTTGGAGAATCATAGTCTCTCTTGGTCTCATTTTTGTATCTGCAAAATGAAGCAAATATGACTTAAATTATCCTTTCTTGCAGAAGGATAGTGAACATAAGTTGAGATAATGTGTGTAAAGCACTTTGGAAATGAAAATTATTACAGTTCCAATATAAAATACTGTAACTAGAAGGATTGCAATTTCTTACAAATTACTATTTTGAGTGGCAACCTAATTTAATCTGGTACCTTCTTAATCTGACCCCCTTTTACCTTCAAAATTTTAAAATTTACTCCCCTCACTTTCTCTGCTGGCTAATGATCATCACTTCCTTGCTATCCCTAATACAAAATAATCCATCTCTTATCTCCATTTATTTTCAGTTATTGTCCCTGTTGCTTGGAATTATCTCCCTACTTATCTCTATCTTTTGGCTTCCCTGACTTCCTTCAAGTATTAGTTAAAATTCTGCCTTTTACCAGAAATCATTTCTAATCCTCCACAATCTTCATGCCTTTCCTCTGAGATTATCTTCATTTTATCTGTGTATATTTATAGAGTTGTTTTCATATTGTTTTCCCATTATAATGTGAGTCCCATCATTACATTGTAAGCTCCTTGAGGGTAGTAGCTATATTTTGCCTCTTGATTGACTGATTAAAATCAGAGCCTGTAAGGGCTTACCACAGTGCTTGGCACATAGGAGTCATTTCATAAATGCTTATGACTTGACTTCCATTTCATCACTTTTCAAACAGAAATACTTTATAGTATTTGCCTTTAAATCTAGTTAATTTTTAAATGTACTTTTTAAAACCAAATAAAATACATTTCATATAAATTGCTGTTGTCATTCAGTTGTGTCTGACTCTTCAAGGCCTTGTGGACCATGCAGTCTACTTGTTTTTATTGTTGTTTGTTTTAGCAAAAATACTAGAGTGGATTGCCATTTCCTTCTCTAGCGGATTAAGGCAAATGAAAGTTAAAAGACTTGCTGAGGATCACACAGCTAGTAAGTGTCAGAGGCCAGATTTAAACTCTGGTCTTCTGACTCCAAGCCCAGCATTTTATCCACTGAGCCACCTACCTGCCTCCTAAACTTATTCATGTTACTTGTCAGTGTTTACATTTAATTAATATATCTTAAGTTAATCAATTATCCTTATTATTCAACATGCTGTTTCATATATGAATTATTTTCCTTCCTTCACTGGGTATATGGCTCCTTAAAATGGCAGTTATTTGATTGTTTTAAGAAAGGTCTTTTAATCTAAGCTTTCCAAATTGTCTTAACAATTAGACTGATTCCCTGTCCCTTTGAGACTATGATACAAAATTCTATCCGTGAAGGTGTATCTAATTAAGAAACTAAGTTAAGAGGTATTTGAACAAGATATCTGAACGTCTCAAGGGACCAGACAATTGAATTGGTATTTCAGACTTATCAAATTAGTTAATGATTTGGGGATCTTTGTTCTGCAAGAGTATGTAAATTAAAAAAGAATAATGAAATTCATTAAAACTTGATATCAGGAAGGATGGAGGACACTGCCCTATTGCATGTAATTATAAATACCTTCCTCAACCAGATACAAGAACAGGAGGCTAGAAAAACAAAACCAAAAAAAAGCAGCAATTTTGGCAGATTAATTTTTGCACTAAAGACAGATAATTGAAATTATTTTATTTATTTTGGGGAGTGACTCTAACTCATAATTGACAATATTCATTTTTAGTAATCAGGTTGCTTCTTATGCACACATCCACTGTGAACTTGTAAGATAAATGCCTTGCTACTTCAACAACAAGAGATAAGAAAATTCCTCTTGCAATTTAGCAAACTCTGTCATTCTCATTGTCATTGTGTCATTAATACTGAAAGCAGTGAAAGAATGGAACAATATTATTTTATCCCAAAATAAGAGTTTATTGGGTAAATTAGATTGTGTATAAAATATAAGTGACCTGAATATGCGATCCAAAAGTGTGGGTGATGTTTATGTTTGTGTATGTGAGGGGAGTGAAGCTTTACTAAAGTTTTTATTTTAAAATAATTGTCCTTTTTTTCAAAATTATTGAGCTCAAATCTTGCCTCAAATGCTTACTAGCTATATAATACCGAGCAAGTCACACCCTATTTGCCTCAGTTTCCTCATCTGTAAAATGAGCTGGAGAAGTAAATGGCAAACCAAAAGCATCTTTACCAAGAAAACCCCAAATGGAGTCATGAAGAGGTCAGGGCTAAAAAAAAATCAACTTTTCAACAACATTATTTGTTTTTGTTTTTGCTTTTATTTTTTTGGAGGGGGCAAATATAATAAAACTATATAACAGAACTATATAACTTTACTTTCAGAAGTAAAGTGTAAGCAGAAATACTTCATTTTTAAACCTGTTTTTAATTTGACCATTTCTAGTCACCTTCAGAATATAACTTCCTACCTATTTCAGCTTTAAAAAAAATGTGAAATGTACTTTAAAAACTTATCCATTTAAAATAGTTATTCTTATAAGAAATAAAATAGTTTTCTGAAAATTATGTTAAATAAAATTAATATGGAATTATGAAAAACATTATAATAGTGAAAATAGTGACAATAACAATAATATCTAACATTTAAATAACATTAAAAGTTTTGTAAAGTGCTTTCTATTCATTAACTCATTTGATCTTCAAACAACCATGTGAGGTAAGTGCTATCATCCCCATTATCAAATAAGGAAACTAAAGATAACTGATTTGCCCAAGGGTTACACAGTATGTGAGTGGCTGAGGGAGAATTAAAAATTAAATATTCTAGCCCCAAGTTCAGCACTTTATTCAAAATGGAAATCCTTTAACTTGTAATCTCTTAGAATGCTCCAGCAATAGTTGGGGATATCCTACTCTATTTGCCTCAATTGTCCTCCAAAGCGATAGTTCCTTTGTTATACAATGTCAACATCAGGTATCTGTTTGAAATTTTCTCAATTCTCTCTCTCTTTCAACATGATGAATTACTTAAAAAGTTTGAAGGTATATATAAATCAATTATTTAAAGCTAATGTAGTTGTAAACAGCAAAGGGATTTGGAAGACTATACCCTGAAAAATAAATCTGAACCAAGGGAGAGACTCTGTGACACTATGAAGCAGCTACTATGAAGCTCACTTGAGGTATCATCTATAAAAGAGTGAAGCAGGGTCATTTGTTAGATTGCTATTTCAACTTTACATTCAGCTCAGTCATCATTTCCTAAATATAGACCTGGGAAGATGGGGAAGTTATTCTTTATAGATTCATCTTATTGAAATATATCAAAGCTCCTAATATTAAGAAATAGTTTGGCTTGACAACTCCTATGTATGGTTTTCACACACACACACACACACACACACACACACACACACAAAGAATCACTCATATATGATGAGAACTCTTTCTCTGAAAGGAAATAATGTATTTAAGGCATTTAATTTCTAGAAAATAATGAATGTATAGAAATCTAAAGTAGAATTATATAATGATATACTTAAATCATGAAAAAATCTTTAAAATTCAATAATGTCTGCAAATCAGTTTAAAAAGATAAATATACAAAAGGACAATTGATTTAATAATAAAACAGTTCTTAGTAACTTCTGGTATTGTTTCAAGAAAGTATTGAGTATATAAACCAGATTATAAGGCCCTTTGTCAGAAAGTGGGTGAGAAAAGTAGGGAAGAAGAATAGACAAATTTTTCAAGAAGCTGAGATCGAGAAAGATCTGGATAGTGACTAGATTAACATATGGAAGGTATTTTTAGGTTCTGGACTCTTTCAGGTTCTAAGACTTGGGGCATATTTATAGACAGATGATAAGGAACAAGCAGAAATGAAAGATTGAAGAGACATTAGGAGTTGTGACTGATTGCTAGAGGGAGGTTCAGGAATATCAAAGGTCTAATGTCACTGATAGAAGGTTTAAGCCTAACATGTATCAGGACAGATATTCCACTGGATATCTGTAGAGAAGAGGGAAGAGAAAACTGCATTATCTTTTGTATACAAGACAAAAATATCTCTTTACGTGGTCAAACACAGTTTTCCAGTATAGAAAAAAAATAAGTGATTGTCACAACATCATTATACCTCCAAAGTTATATTTGTGTCTCCAAAGGACCTATAAACTGTCACTTCTCAAAATGAAAGTAAATAATCAAGGGGTTAAAGTTTACCTGTAATTTACATTCCCCTAAGTTCCCTTATAATTATATGTTGTTTTATTTTTCAAACTGTTCAATAGATATTTATTGGCAAAGAAAACACATAGGAACATATTTCAACCCTGCCAGTCACCCCAGGGTCTCAGAACTCCCAAACTCTGGGAGCAAAAAGCAAAAATATACCACTCTGTTCACAGCACTAATGAACAGCCCAATGAGGATTACGCGCTATTACATAGATGAACATCGAGGTTTGACCAGTCATAACAAAGCAACTGAGTATGATGACTTGGTGCTACAGACACAAGGATATGAGAGTATGGTTTTACTGTCCAAATTTCAGGTCCTCTACATGTGCTGCTTTTGAAAGGATCATAAATTGAAAAATGAAAAGAGCTTCAAAGGTATGAAAAATGATTTGTTTTTAGTAACCATTATCTTGGAAACTCAGAGTGTCCCCATCCTCTTTTCTTTCTAAGTTCAGTCCTTCTTCAGAAGGGCATTAAGAAGTAATCTAAATGGGTCTATTCTTGCTCATTATGTTGCCTAGACAGGTCTGGGAAAATGTTGATTCCTCCCTCTTGTCAAGACAGATAATATGGAAATTGATATCTCTTTTCCCAGGATTGAGTGACTGGAGTCACATACTGAAAGACCCTCATTTTGATATGGGCCACCTTCTAGAGTTGATTGGCATCCCTTGGGAACACCTACTCTTCAAAGGGCATATGAGACTATTACCCAAAAAATCCCAATTTGAGCCAGTTCTGAACCAGCCTCCTTAGGAGGGGTCTAGCTTTGGACTTAATCCCATGCAATGCATGTCAAGCCACTTTGAGAGAAAGTTAAACTGAACACATGCACCCCGATTTCATTTTCCCTTTCTTAGAGCTGACTCTGTTTCAAAACTATAGTCCACTTTTGGGGGTTCACAAAGGCCACACAGTCAAATTCCTCATCTTCCTGATGAGGAAATTTAGGCTCAATCAACTTAAGTAAATTCTGACAAAGTAGTAAATATCAGAGGTAGAATTTGAACCCACTTTCTCTGACTCCAGAACAGGTGCTCTTCCTACTGAGTAACATGAACTCTTCCTTATCTTTCCTCATGGACATTATAACTGTAATTCTATTCAACAAGAATTTATTAAGGACTTAATCTAATAACTATAATTATAATAAGGGCTAACATTTTTACTTGTGCCTACTATGTCCTAGGCACTATGCTAAATGCTTTACAATTATCACTTGAATTGTTCTTCACAACACTGAGAGTTAGATGCTATTATTACCCCAATTTGCTGAAGAAAGGACTGAGGTAATCAGAGGTTAAATGACTTACACAGGGACATACATTTAGTAAGTGAATGAGGTCAAATTTGAACTCAGTTCTTCCTGCCTCCAGCTCTGGTGTCCTACCCACTGTGCCACCTAGCTTCCCCAGGTATTGTGCTAAGTACTGAGAATAGAAACAGAAGCATCAGGAAAAATGGTAGCCTATATTTTAATGGGGTAAAACAACACCTAAAAAGGGTGCTGGAAAGGTGAGGAGGTTAGAGACAAGAGATTTAGGAGTAGGACTGGAGTGGAACAATTTCCTTTAAAAGCTGACTACTTAATATAGTTTTAACAATGGCAAAAGTATCATTAAAAGAACATCACACCACCACTTTTTGCTATGAACATAATCTTGACATTTGTTTTGAAAAATTTACACAAAATCTGTATCTCTTCTTGTAAAAAGATCATTTCGCTTTGATTAATGTATGTGTTTAATCACTTCCTAAACATTTTGATGACAACAAAGTATTCATAAACTTCCATCTCTATGGGAAATTGACAAAAACCCCTACATTTTATTGCCACAAAAAAGTGAGGTTTGAGTAGGAAGAAAACATATTCAGTCAAAAGCCTATTTCATATACTTCATTATCGTGATAACACAATGACTAGGCCAAATAATATCCCACAAAATGAATAGCGTCTGTTGAATATTTTTTTCAACTTAATTCAAGTCTCATCTCTTCTATGAAGCTATTCATTATCCTTTTAGTTGATGAATAACTTTTCTAAGTCTTTATGTAGCATTTAGTTTGTATCTTATGTACTTCTTTTGTGCTATTTTTTTCTAATTCTCTTGAAATTTCAGGAGAGCATACACTATATCAATCAACCAGTGACCAAACATTTATTGAGTAACCATTGTATGCCAGGTATCATGCTATACAAAATTTAAATGAGACTGTTCCTACCTTCAAGGATCATATATTCTAAAAGGAGACACAATATGTTCACAGATGAGTAAATACATAGTGATTTGTATGGGGTAGGAGGGAAATAACTGTGGCTATCAAGAAAGACCTCATGAAAAAGGCAGCACTTGAGCCTAGCCTTGAAGGGAAATAGAAGTTCCAAGGGGAGGGGTAGGGAAAGGGGTCAGTCCAGGCAAGAGGAAGTCTTTGCAAAGATGCATAGGGTGGGGAAGGACTGTCATGCACAAGAAACAGAAAGGAGGCTAGTTTGACTTAAACTTGGAATGTGTTGGGGGATGGAAGATGGGGCTTCTAGACAGATTGTGAAAGACTTTAAAAGAATTTTTTTGGTATGATCTTGAGCAGAAAAGTGTCATGAGTTTATTTGTACTTTTCCAATACTAATTCAATCTCTGTGGAAGAAAGGAGAGGGAATGATTGTAATGATACCAAGTAGGAGGTTACAACAATAGTCTAAGTGAGTTGGTAACATTCTGAACTTGGGTGGATATTATGTGAGCAGAGAAACAGGAAGAAATGAAAGAGATATTGAGATGAGATGAACAAGACGGGGCAACTCATTGAACCTGGCAAGGGAAGAAGGACAAGCACATAACAAGGAAGATATACATAGCTGCAACTCAAAAGAACAGTATTGTCCTTTTCAGAAATAAATAAATCAGGAGGAATGAAGGTTAAGGGAGAAAGAGTGAGTTTGGTTTTATGTTGTGTTTAAGATATTTATGGATCACATCTTGCCAAAGTTGAGCCATTGGAGTAGTTGGAAATATGGCAATGGAGCTCAGAAGAGAGATCTGGACTCAGAGTCCAGATCTGTTGATTTGTGAGTTTTTTAAGTAGCAATGTTAGATGAATCCATGGAAGCAAATAAGTTTATCAAGAAAGAGAGTGTAGGGTCAGCTAGGTGGAGCAGTGGATAGAGTACTGGCCCTGAAGTCAGGAGGACCTGAGTTCAAATCCAGCCTCAGACCAAACACTTGACACTTACTAGTTGTGTGATCCTGGGCAAGTCACTTAACCAAAATTGCCTAAAAAAAAAAAAAAGAGAGAGAAGTATAAGGCATCCAAAACAAAGTCCTGGGATATTCCCTCTCCCTCCCCATCAAACAGAGGACATGAATGATAAGCCTACCAAAGATAACAGAGAAGGACAATCTTTATCTAAATTTAGTATCTCCCTCACCTCCTCTGCCACCCCAGCAGAGTGCTGGATTAAATCTAATTCTAAATATACATTTAATCTTATATAGATATTCTTGATTTTATTCAATACCATTGTTCTTAAAAATTATTTATTATTATGATAATGAACTATATGATAACAGATTTTTGATGTTTTCTTCCTACTCAAATCTGACTTTTTGTAGTAATAAAACATAGGTTTTCTTGTAAATTTCACATAAAGATGGAGGTTTATGAATACTTTGTTTTCATCAAAATGTTCAGGGAGTAATTATGCACATATATTGATTATTGAGGAATAACTTTAAAAATTGAAATTCTGTGATTTAATACCAGGTATAAAAAAAATACAAGTCTGGCAGAATTTCCACTTATTCATTCATATAATCTCAAAGTAAATGATCTGACAAGTAGAAATGACACAGTATTATAAGGTATACAAAGGTTACCTTACCATTTACCTCATATTGGACATTAACACAGTAGGGGAAGAGGAACAACAGTGGTCAATAGCTAGTTATACCTTTGGCTAACCTCCTGCTGGTATTACATGTATGGAATATGAACTAGTAGTCCCTTGGAACTTTAACATTTGAAGCTTTTCTTAATGGTCTGTATTAGAAAGGGACAATCATATCCTTCTGTGATGTATTATCTCAGTTGAGAGATAAATTCAATTCTATTAATTCTTTATCAAATATAATTTATTTTCAGGTCAAAAATTTAAATATCTTCCTTTTTATATAGGTGAGAGCCAAGAGAAGATTGTAAAAGTCCAGGCTCTGTGGTATAGCAGAAAGACCATTGGATTTAGAGGAAGGAGGCCTGAGCTCAGATCCTTGCTAATGCCTCTTACTACTTTTGTGACACTGGGCAGCTCATTTAAGCCTCTCTAGGACTCAGTTTCCTCAAAAGTACAATGAGAGTGTTGAACAAGGGGATTTTTTCATAGACCTGGAGTCAATAAAGGACTACTTTGAGTCCCCCTTCTGACACATTAAGGGACAGGTAGGTCCGTTATGGGACTGTAGTGTAGGTCCATGAAGTGCTTTGCAAACTTTAAAATGCTACATAAATATTAGTTACTACTTAAAACCAATTCTTCTGATGACGCATTTCTCATGGAAAGGATGTATTACCACCTCTACAATACTGAGTAATTGCCCATACCAATCTGATTTGAGAAACAAAACAATGCAATGTAGTCACCATCAAAACAATAAGGCAGATTTGTTCAAGTGGTTTCACGGGCATAACACACACATCTTCTAATTGAGATGATAGAACACATTTGTATTTATTGTCTCACAGTCTACAATTTTCTAGTTTTCATAGTTTGTATTTTCTAGCACTCCATATCTTATGTGACATTGCTAATTACAGTGCCTGGTTATATTATATCGTGTTATACATAATAAAATATTGAGGGAAAGACAGATCAGACCTTATGACAAAATAAAAGGGTTTTTTTCTACTGGAAGGGTTGACTTCAAAATCTGGTATAGAGATTCTGTTTACTGCATGTTTGGTGGTGCATATGTATTGATTACAAATACACAGCCATAACTGTAACTATAACCCTGGAGACAGTGGGACAATCAAGAGTCCCTGATTTCAAGGATGCTAACAATGCTTAGGTAAATTAACATCGAAAATTACAGAATCTAGTTGGCAAAAATTATCTATATGATCAGCTTTTTAGACCTAAAAGGAATCTTACAGGTCAGCTAGGTTATCACACCCTTAACTGCCAGTGCTCTGCCCAAAGGGAATGTAAATCTTAATCTCTCAAACTTTTATTTTATTTTTTTTTTTTACTCTTGAAGACTAGTCAACCCCAAATCTCTCTGGCTCTCGTAGACTGGGCAACAATAAGTCCCGGGGAAGCCTTACTTGGTCATTGTTTGGGCCTTGATTGGCTCAGAATGAATGCAAATAGCAATTATTTCTGTTTTGGCCAGAAACCCTGAGTATCTTCCCTCAGATTGATTTTCTTTTTCTCTTTTTTTTTCTTTTTTAAAGATGCCATTCTTTGTCTCATTTCTTATTAAGCCTTAATCTCTGAATGGGTGTTGCCTCTGTCAAACTGAGATCTGTTAAAGACCTTAGCTTTAAAAGACCAAGGTACCCCACTGCATCCTGAACCACATACATTTGTTGTGATCTATATCTAGCCACTGGACCCAGGTGGCTCTGGAGGAGAAAGTGAGACTGGTGATTTTGCACAGCCCTTCCTTAGTTAAATACAATTCACTAGCATATCATGGCATCACCTGACGTCATGGTCCTCTTCCAGAATGAAGGACAAACAACAGCAGCAAGAGTAATGTCATCTCTTCATTTTATAAAGAACTTGAAGTCAAATAGCAGAAGTGTCACAGAGTTTGTAATAGATAAAATCAGGACTTTAATAAATCAAGTGCCCTTTTCTGCTGCATTTCAATGGCTAATTAGTTCAAAATAGAAACTACCAGGTTTGCTGTTGTCAACTCCTCCTCCACCCCCCTTCTACCTACCTCCTCAACTGAGGGCATTTTTCCTGTTATTTGGCCCAAGCATAATTTATGGTAGTTGTCCTATAAATTTAAAAAGAAAGTTTAATTATGGATCTGCATGGCAATAGTTGATAAAAAAAAACCCTCTCTACTAATTATTTAATTTTTCCTACCAAAGCTGATGCAAATATTATTCTTCAAGGAGATATAAGAAGACATGTCACCTTGAATGCTGAAATTTTGTACCAGCTCATAATCTCCATTTTATCCTGTATATATCACATTTGTGTATAGCTATTTGTATGTTGTCCCTCCCATTAAATTGTGAGTCCCTTAAGGACAAGGACTTTTGCCCATCTTTGTATCTCCACTGCTTCCTGTGATGTAGAAGGTGCTTTAAAAACTCCTGTTGATTCCTGTTGATGTGTATGTGTATAGGTGTGTGTATATATATATATATATATACACACACATATATGTATATAATTTTCATGTATATCAGCTATTTCAATAGCTATATATATGCATACACAGATTTATGTAAATATGTCTATACATATATACACATATATGTGTAGTGACAGAGAGAGAGAGAGAGAGAGAGAGAGAGAGAGAGAGAGAGAGAGAGAGAGAGGTTGCCTACTTACAGTTCCTTATTACAATGAAATCACAGGATTAGTCCTTCTATATACCTGTAACTATACCTGTATCATCTATTTGGAACAGGGATCAGAAATGTAATTTCATTTGTATAGGGAATTCCCAGTTGAAAAAATGTCTTCTACACTTGTAGAAGGGTACAAGGCCAACTTCTGTGCAACTTATTTTTTACATAGTCTTTTTTATTAATTTATTTTAATTTATCAACAATCACTTCCATAAGCTTTTGAGTTATAATTTTTATCCCCCACCTACCCATGAGCAACTGATGTTTTTTCCAATTATTTAGATCTGACTTTATTTGTGTGGAAAATGTTTTGTAATTGTGTTCATATAGTTCATGGGTTCATTTCAGTAGGTAGATTCCTAAATATTTTATAATGTCTACAATAACTTTAAATGGAATTTTTCTTTCTATCTCTTGCTGTTGGGCTTTGTTGGTAATATATAGAAATGCCAATGATTTATGTGGGTTTATTTCATAGCCTGCAACTTTGCAAAAGTTGTTTATTATTTCAAGTAGTTTTTTATTTGATTCTCTAGGATTCTCTAAGTATATCATCTGCAAAGAGTGATAGCTTTGTTTCTTCTTTGCCTATTATAATACCATCTATTTATTTTTCTTCTCTTATTGCTAAAGCTAATGTTTCCAGTATGATATTGAACAACAGTGGTGATAATGGACATCCTTGTTTCTCCCCCAATCTTATTGGAAATGCTTCTAGATCATCCCCATCACATATGATGCTTGCTGAACATTTTAGGCATATGCTGCTTATTATTTTAAGAAAGACTCCATTTATTCCTATGCTCTCTAATGTTTTAAATAGGAATAGGTGTTGTATTTTGTCAAAAGCTTTTTCTGCATCTATTGAGGTGATCATGTGGTTTCCATTAGTTTTGTTGTTGATATGATCAATTACACTGATAGTTTTCCTAATATTGAACCAGCCCTACATTCCTGGTATAAATCCTACTTCGTCATAGTGTATTCTTGTGATAAGTTGTTGTAATCTATTTGCTAACATTTTCTTTAAATATTTTTGGATTTAAATTCATTAGCGAAATTGGTCTATAATTTTCTTTCTCTGTTTTGATGCCTCCTGGTTTAGGTATCAGCACCATATTTGTATCACAGAAAGAATTTGGTAAGATTCCTCCTTTGTCTTTTTCCCAAATAGTCTACATAGTATTGGAATTAATTGTTCTTTAAATATTTGTTAGAATTTGTTTGTAAATCCATCTAGCCTTGGAGGTTTTTTCCTAGGGAGTTCATCAATGGCTTGTTCAATTTCTTTTTCTGAGATGGAGTTCTTTATGTATTTTGCTTCCTCTTCTCTTAATCTGGGCAATTTATATTTTCATAAATATTCATCCATTTCACTAAGATTGTCAAATTTATTGGCATACAGTTGGGCAAAATAGTCCCTAATTATTGTTTTAATTTCCTCTTCCTTGGTAGTGGACTCGCTCTTTTCATTTTTGATACTGGTAATTTGGTTTTCTTCTTTCATTTTTTTTAATTAAATTAACCAAATGCTTACCTATTTTATTGTTTTGTTCAATTAAATCAGCTCTTAGTTTTATTTATTAGTTTAATAGTTTTCTTAATTTCAATTTTATTAATTTCTCTTTTGGTTTTCAATATTTCAAATTTGGTGTTTAATTGAAGATTTTTAATTTGTTCTTTTTCTAGTTTTTTTAGTTGTATGCCCAATTCATTGATCTCCCCTTCCTCTATTTTATTTATGTAAGCATTTAGAGATGTAAAACTTCCCCTGAGAACTGCTTTCACTACATCCCAGAAGTTTTGGTATGTTGTCTCATCATTGTCATTTTCTTGAATGAAGTTATTGATTGTTTCTATGATTTGTTATTTGACCCAACCATTTTTTAGGATTAGATTATTTAGTTTCCAATTATTTTTAGTCTATCTTCCCATGGCCCTCTATTACATATAATTTTTATTGTATCATGATCTGAAAAGGATGCATTTAATATTTCTGCTTTTCTGCATTGGATTATGAGGTTTTTATGCCCTAGTACATGGTCAGTTTTTTTGTATGTGCCATGTACCACCAAGAAAAAAAAGTATATTCCTTTCTTTCCCCATTCAATTTTCACCAGAGGTCGACCATTCCTAAGTTTTCTAAAATTCTACTCACTTTCTTAACTTCTTTCTTATTTATTTTCTGGTTAGATTTATCTAGTTCAGAGAGGGGGAGGTTGAGGTCCCCCACTAGTATAGTTTTGCTGTCTATTTCTTCCTGTAACTCCCTGAACTTCTCTAAGAATTTGGATGCTATGCCATTTGGTGCATATATGTTTAGAAATGATATTACTTCATTGTCTGTGGTGCCTTTTAGCAGGATGTAGTTTCCTTCCTTATCTCTTTTTATGGGATCTATTTTTGCTTTTGTTTAGTCTGAGATCAGGATTGCTACTCCTGCTTTTTTTACTTCAGCTGAAGCATAATATATTCTACTGCAGCCTTTTACCTTTACCCTTTGTGTGTCCTTCTGTTTCAAATGTATTTCCTGTAAACAACATATTGTAGGATTATGGTTTTTTAATCCATTTTGCTATCTGCTTCTATTTTATGAAAGAGTTCATCCCATTCACATTCACAATTGTGATGACTATCTGTGTCTTTCTCTCCATCCTATTTCCCCCTGTTTATGCTTTTCTTTCTCCTTTCTCCCTTTTCCTGCTCACTAGTGTTTTGCTTTTGACCACCACTTCCCTCAGTCCTGTCTCCCTTCTATTGCCCTTTTCTTCCCCTCTACTTTATTACTCCTTCCCTCCCTTCTATCCCCCTTCCCTTTTCTTTCCCCTTTTCCCTCCTACTGCCTATAAGGCAAGATAGTTTTGTATACCTAATTGATTATGTTATTCCCTCCTTGAGCCAAATGTGATGAGAGTGAGGTTCGAACAATGCTCATCTCCCTCCCTTCTTTCCCTCGGCTGTAATAGATTTTTGTGCCTTTTCCTGTAATGTAATTTATCTTTATCTGCCTCTTCTTTCCTTTTCTCTCAGTACATTTTCTTAGTTAGATCAGATTAATCCACTTACTTAGACCCATTTAACGCACTTGATTAGATTTTGTTTCCATCATTATATCAAAGTCAACTTATAACCAGCCCCTCTATGTATGCTCCTTTAAAGTGGTGTAATAACAATACAATTTTCCAGAGTTATTAAGGGTTATCTTCCTTTGTAGGGATGTAAACAGTTTGCCTTTATCAACATGTTGTATTTTTCTATCTTGTTTACCTCTTTATGTCTCTCTTGAGTCTTGTATTTGAAGATCAAATTTTCTGTTGAGTTCTGGTCTTTTTATCAGCAAGGTTTGGAAGTCCCTTATTTCCTTGAAAGTCCATCTACACCCCTGAAAGATTATGCTCATTTTTGCTGGGTAGTTGATCCTTGGTTGTAATCTAAGTTCCTTTGCCTCTCAGAATATCATATTCCATGCCTTATAATCTTTCAATGTAGAAGCTGCAAAGTCCTGTGTAATCCTGTTTGTGCTTCCATGATATTTAAATTGTTTCTTTCTGGATGCTTGCAGTATTTTCTCTTTGAACTGGTATATTCTTTGGTGTTTTCAATTTGGCATCTCTTTCAAGAGGTGATTGATGGATCCTTTCTATTGCTCTTTTACCCTCTGGTTCTAGGACCTTAGGGCAGTTTTCTTTGTTGATTTCCTAAAATACCCTATCCAGGCTTGTTTTTCCATTGCGATTTTTAGGTAGACCAATAATTTTTAAAATGTCTCTCCTGGATCTATTTTCCAAGTCAGTTGTTTTACAAATGAGGTATTTTATGTTTTCATCTTTTTTTTCATTCATTTGTTTTTGTTTGACTGATTCTTGTTCTCTCACATAGTTATTAGCTTCCATTTGACCAATTCTAATTTTTTGTATTTTTTTTATTATTTTTAGTTTTAGTTTTCAACATTTACTTCCAGAAGATTTTGAGTTCCAAATTTTTACCCCATCTCACCCCTCCCCCCACCCCAAGATGGCATGCATTCCGAGTACCCCTTCCCCTAGTCTGCTTTCCCTGCTTCCTCTCCCCACCCCCCTTCCCCTTCTATTTTCCTGTAGGGCAGGATAGATTTCTGTACCCCATTTCCTGTATTTCTTATTTCCCAGTTGTATGTGAAAACAATTTTTTAAACATGTGTTTTTAAAACTTTGGGTTCCAAATTTTCTCACTTCCTCCCTCCCCACTCACCCTCATTGAAAAGGCAAGCAACTCAATATAGACTATACATGTTCAGTTATGCAAAACACTTCAATAGTAGACATGCTGTGAAAAACTAACTCTATTTCCCTTAATCCTATCCCCACCCCCCCATTTATTCTATTCTTTCTTTTGACCCTGTCCCTCCTCAGAAGTATTTATTTCTGATTACCCCCTTTCCCAATCTGCCCTTCTCTCTATCATCCCCCTACTCTCTTGTCCCCTTCCCCTCCTATTTTCCTGTTGGGTAAGATAGATTTCCACACCCAATTAAGTGTGTATGTTATTCCCTCCTTAAGTCAAATCCTATAAGAATAAGATTCACACGTTCCCTCTCACCTTCCCCTATTTCCCCTCCACTGTTTTTCTGTTTTTTTCGTGAGATAATTTACCCCATTCTACCTTTCCCTTTCTCTTTCTCCTAGTATAATCCTCTCTCACCCCTAAATTTTATTCTCTAGATATGACTCCTTCATCTTCAACTCACCCTGTGCCCTCTATCTATCTATCTATCTATCTATCTATCTATCTATCTATCTATCTATCTATCT
>NW_020954091.1:235262-246438 GCF_900497805.2 Vombatus ursinus
CCCCTGAAGAATTATACTCAGTTTTGCTGGGTAGGTGATTCTTGGTTGTAATCCTATTTCCTTTGCCCTCCAGAATATTATATTCCATGCCCTGCAGTCCCTTAATGTAGAAGCTGCTAAATCTTGTGTTATCCTGATTTGTTTCCACAATACTTGAATTGTTTCTTTCTGGCTGCTTGTAATATTTTCTCCTTGACCTGGGAACTCTGGAATTTGGCTACAATATTCCTAGGAGTTTTCCTTTGGGGATCTCTTTCAGGAGATCAGTAGATTCTTTCAATTTCTATTTTGCCCTCTGGTTCTAAAATATCAGGGCAGTTTTCCTTGATCATTTCTTGAAACATGAGGTCTAGGCTCTTTTTTTTGGATCATGGCTTTCAGATAGTCCAATAATTTTTAAATTCTCTCTCCTGGATCTATTTTCCAGGTCAGTTGTTTTTCCAATGAGATATTTCACATTGTTTTCTAATTTTTCATTCTTTTAGATTTGTTTTACAGTGTCTTGATTTCTCATCAAGTCACTAGCTTCCAATTACTCTATTCTAGTTTTTAAGGAAGCATTTTCTTCAGTAATCTTTTGGACTTCCTTTTCCATTTGTCCAATTTTGCTCTTTAGGGCATTGTTTTCCTCATTGGCTTTTTGGACCTCTTTTGCCATTTGAGTTCGGCTATTTTTTAAGGTGTTATGTTCTTCAATATTTTTTGGGTCTCCTTTAGCACACTGTAGACTTGTTTTTCATGATTTTCTTGCATCACTCTCATTTCTCTTCCCAGTTTTTCCTGTACTTCTCTTACTTGCTTCTCAAAATCCCTTTTGAGCTCTTCCAAGGCCTAGGACTGATTCATATTTTTCTTGGAAGTTTTGAATGTAGGAGCTTTGACTGTTTTCTTCTTCTGGTTGTATGTTTTGATCTTCTTTGTCACCAAAGTAAGATAATATAGTCTGACTCTTTTTGTGCTGCTTGTTCATGATCCCAACCAATTACTTGAGTTTTAAACTCTTTGTTAAGGTAAGAGTCTGTTTCCAATGTGGAGAATGTACTGTCCCAAGCTTTGGGGGTTTGTATAGCTGTTTTCAGAGATACTTCTAGTGACCTGAAAAGTGTCAGTTCTTCCAAGGCACTGTGATAAGGGGCAAGGTGTTTCCTCTCCACCACCACAACAAGCTTCACCACACCAGTGCTCCTCCTTGCCCCAGGACTGCCCCTCAGAACTGTGACCCAGATCCAAAGCAAGAGATTCGTGCCTCAGTCCTGGCAAAGAGATCCTTGCTATCCCCTTCTGGTCAGTCTCTAGATTCCCCCTCAGTCTGTGGGCCAGAAGCTCAGGACTTGTGGCTGAGACCTAGCTTCTCTCACCACAGTCACAGACGTTTCCCACTGACGTTCTAAGTTGTCTTTGGCATTAGTGGGTTGAGAAGTCTGGAAACCCTCACAGCCACCCTTGATTCAGTCCTCTGAGTCCTGCTCCAGCATTTCTGTAGCCTGTGGTCTTCTTCCAGCCTGGAGTGATAAACCTTTCCAATCAGCCATCCAGGTTGTCTAGGGCTGGAAATTTGTTTTACTCTGTTTTTTGTGGGTTCTGCTGCTTTAGAATTTGTTTAGAGACATTTTTTATAGGTATTTGGAGGGGTTTGGGTGAGAGCTCTAGCAAGTCACTGCTTTCCCTCTGCCATCTTGGCTCTGCCCCCCCCAGTCTAATTTTTAACAAATTGTTTTCTTCTATTAGATTTTGCACCTCCTTCTCCATTTGGCCAATTGCATTTTTTAGGGACTTGTTTTCTTCAGTTAATTTTTGTCCTTCCTTTCCAAGCTATTCATTCTCTCTTACATAACTCTCATTTCTTTTCCCAATTTTTCTTCTATCTCTCTTATCTGACTTTTAACATCCTTCTTGAGCTCTTCCAAGAAGATTTTTTGGGCTTCAGACCAGTTCATATTTCCTTTCAAGTTTCCAGATGTGGGTTTGTTTACAACGTTATCCTCTTCAGAATTTCTGCCTTGATCTTCACTATTCCCATGATAAGAATCTATCATACATTTCTTTTTGCTCTTGGTGTTTGCTTATTTCCTGGCCTTTAAAGAGATTGAACTCTCATGCTGGGGAGCAGAGGGCACTGACCCAAGCTCCTTGTATGGGGAACCTATAAGTCTGGTCACTGGCTTTGTTTGCTGGGGCCTCCAATGTTAGCAGTTGGAGGCTGTATGATGTTGGCAGGTTATCTGGTGTTGGGCTGGAATCAGCAAGATTGGAACTCTAGGGGTAGGATTGGGTAGTCTGGGCCTTGGAAGTTGCCTGCTCACCTGGGCCTTTCCTTTCCTTCCTTTCACTTTCTTTGGATGGATATTTCCCTGCTGGTGGATGTTTCTCTGCCTGAGGGGAACCTTTGGAGCACTTTCCAGAGTTTTGCTGAGGCCCTGGGAGACTTGGTTGCTGTCAAACACTGAGGAACATGGTGGTTTTTTGAGATGGTTTCCACTAGATCCCCTGCCCTTACTGAAGCACTCTGGGGTCCTAGTGTTGGTGTTTGCCTGCTCTACCACTTGGTGTTCAGGATCTCTCCCTGGTATGCTGAGGTGGGTCTTTCTGCTAGCTTGCTGGGATGCCTCCCTTCTTTATCACTCCCCTTCCCCCAGGGCAAGATGGGCCTTTCCAGTTAATCCCTCAAGCTAGCGGGGCTACTGGACTATTGCACTCTATCTTTCTTCTGGTTCAACTGTTCCAGGGTTTTTCCTGGGGTGATATTTTCTGGGCTTTCAGAGGTTAATAAAGGACAGTGAGAGCAACTTACTTCTTACTCTCCCATCTTGGCTTCTGGGAGCAGAACTGTGCAACTTATTTTTAAATAGCTGGCTAGTATCTGTGAGTTTAAGTGTTTGCCCAAGGTTAACACAACCAATAGATGATATATTAGAGATAAGAATTAAATTTCGACCATTTTGGCTTCAAGGCTTATTCTTTCTCCACAACACCAAATAGCCTGTTTTATGTATGTGCGTGTACATACACGTATATGTATGTATGTATCCACACACACACGTGTTTGTGCGTGTATACACGCGTGTACACACATATACATGCATACATATGCATGTATACATATACATATATGTATATGTTGTGTACATGTGAACATATGTATGTACATATGTACACATACACATGCACACATATGTTTTTTCTCTGTGTTGCTTCAAACAAGTAAACTTTATTCAAAATGTGAATTCCCACTATGACATAAGATAATCTGATCAACCTCTGTAAGAAGTGGTGCTTTATTGCAAATATTTGGCAAACTTATATTATTGGAGATATTATTATACAATCTCATGTATATTTATTGAGAGATGTTGCAAAAAAGATCATTTTGGAGGAACAAAGAATAAAAATTGAATTTTTGCTCTAAAAGACTTTTTTTTCCTAAAAATAGAACTTATGGATGAGTTACATCTTCAATGGATGTTATGATAAAATAAAAGATAAAAGACCCTCAGCTACTTCCTGTCTCAACATTGAACCAAACAGGCTGACACAAACACCAAGTCAGCCAAATTCATATTTAGCCAAAGATAGTTGTCATTACAGTAAAAAGTTGTTGGCATAAAATATATAAATAGCTTACCAAGTCCATCAGGGTTTTTTATCTGTCTTTACAAATTTTGGAAAAAAAATTCTTCTAGTCAGGAGACTTGTAATATTAATTAGATTATGGATTTAATATTTGACTTATAGTGACCCAAATAAGGATAAAATTCTCCCAAAAGAGGACAGGAAGTTTATCTGCCAACCTTTTTTTTTTTCTACAAATGAATTTATTGTGCCATGTTTGTTCATGGTAGGAGCAGCTATGAACAGAATACAGTCTCAGTCCTGGTATTTCTGCTAAACTAAAAGAAAGCAGAAATCACAATGGGCTCCCTTTGGGCATGGGAGCAGACATTCTTGGGTATTTGGATACCTTTGGGTAAAGATCACAATGGCATCAAGCAAGGAGTAATGTTTTAATTGCACTTTAATAAAGCACAGAGCTTACACAGGCAAATGGCACAGGGCTTATATAGGCAAAAAGCATGAAGAGAGAGGACAGGGTGGTGGAAGGAGGTAGGCAGTGGTGGGGGAAGATAATGAAGAGGAGAAAGGTCAGGGAGAGTCATTTAATTGTGGATGAGTGTTGAGAGCCCTCATGCAACATGGACCCCTACTAGGTGAAGGAATGTTGAGGGGCACAAGTTAGGGGTCCCATTTTATAGGGTTCTGATGGTGGAGGATGCACTAACCCTTATCCATGCCACCTTTGGCTTTGTTCATTAACATGTCAACAACTTAAAGTTATCAGCAACATAAAGAGAGCACAACTCTGATGGGCTGGCCATTTTGTTCAAATACAAAACATCTGCTTGTTAAAAAAGACTACTTTATGGAGAACTCACACAGGGCAAGTGTTCACATGCTGGTCAGAAGAAGCAATACAAGGACACTCTCAAAGTCTCTCTTCAGAACTTTGGAATTGATTATGTGACTTGGGAGACACTGGCTCATGACTACCCAGCGTGATGTGCCTTTATCAGAAAAGGTGCTGTGTCCACGAGCAAAGCAGAATTGAAGTAGCTCAAAATAGGAGATGTGCAGATGTATAGAGAATTCACCCCAAATGTTCACATGGACAATTTGTGTCTCACCTGTGGTAGAACATTCTAAGGTCATATTGTTCTGATCAGATACAGTTGGACACACTGTAACTTGACTTTAGCATAATGATGTACTTTTGGTCCTTTTCAAGAACAAAGGATAACAACTGTTTTATTGGTGTTTTACTGATCTTGCTGCGCATGTCTGAAGCTCATATGAAGCTTAGAAATCAAGGACAGTTAGTTAACAGGAATGAGGGGCTTCCCCTAATTTAGCACATTATCCCAGTATAAAACCTAAATTAATTTATGAGGCACTTGCCAGTGGCTCCTATACTTAGCTAATTTGTGAGACAGTTTGCAAGTTATCTGTTATGCTTACTTAATTTATGGGTCAGATTTTAAGTGACATCTGTGTTCCCCTTTGCAATATTACGTGCTAATATTGTTACCTTATACTAACTACTTATAAACTTATTTACTATATGAACTGAGGGTAGGGATGGGGGTGAGGGGCAGAACTATATACAATTCCAACACAACTCTATTTCTTATTTAAGATCTTGACACTTGCTAGCTGTGACCATAATAAGCAAGTTAATTCATTTCTATAAAACTCAATTTCCATTCAAATGATAATTATACCACCTGCTTTGCAAACTGGTTGGGAGACAAATTCTGTAATGCTGTAAGCTATAACTAGTGTACTTGTGATAATTTTATAATAGTATTCCACCACTTTTACTATATCTCACAAGACAATCTAGAATACGGATTCTTAGTTCAGGATTGGTGAACTTTTTTTTGAATAATGTATTTCAATGCAATCTACTGAGTTTTATCTTAATCACTATGAAAAGAGATACATAACTGCACAAGACTATCAAAGAGCTTCGTAACACAGAAGGAAACCCTGTTTTTTTATGAAAAGTTGTAAGAAATCATAGGTACCTATTTCTGTAATTTATTTTAGATTTTTAGTTTTCAAACTTAAATGGACACATTCTGTGGAGGCAGCCACGTTAAATGGACAAAATAGTTCCCTTATTCTAATTTGCTCTACAAGCACACTTATTTACATGACTCATTTCCTTCTGTTTTTTTTTTGACACTTGTGGATAAGATAATTGGAAAGCAAAGTTTTTATCCAGGCACATTCTAAATATTACATGTAAATAGCAAGAACATCTGCCCCATTCAGCAATGAAAAAGAGGAAGGCAGAGTACCTACTTTGGCTGAAGAGATGGATTAAAGTTTTACTGTCTCACAACTAAAGATAATAAGCTTTTCCTGGTTAAGTTCTTTGTGACAAAATGATCCTACGACCTTTAAGAGGAATATGGACATCCAGGAAACCTGTCTCTATTAAAAACAAATAAGGCTCATGCCAAATATTCCAATGGTGATGAGATCATTTAATTATTATAGAGGCACCCAAATAGTATTGGTGATTAGATTCTGAGAAAAGCTAGAAAATGTAATGCTAACTTTCCTTGTTTCAAAGCCAGGTTGCTTCAAATAGTGGATTTTTCTTTTGATGTGCTTAACAAGTAAGTAAATATCACAATATATGGAAAATAATGATTGAATTTGACATACCACATTCTTATAAGACTAGCAATAATGTTAAAAAGAAAATGCGATTCTTTGCATGCAGTAAGTGCTTAATATGTGTTTGCCAAAATAAAACACTAGTGGCTCAAAATCTACAGAGACCTGGCATACTTAACACAGTCATACTAAATTAGTATCTTGTTCATGAATGTGAAAACTCATTTCCCATTACCAATTCAATTACATAATAGGTTTAATTTTATTAAATCTATTTATAATAGGACATAAGAAATGTCATACAAGGTCAGATCAAAAGTTCAATCAGGCCAACATTCTCTTTTGGATATATATTAGATTATGTATATAGTTTCCTGGAAAACATCTTTCACTAGAGTGTTATTTTATGCTGATGCTTGATCTTCATGAAGACGTGAAAAAGAGTATGGACCACTTTGCTGAATTAGTACAGGACAGCACTATGGATGTATGATAAACTTGAAGGAAACTGAGGTTATGGATTTGTCCGTGTAAAGAATAATAACTCACATTTATATAGCATGTTAGGGTTTACCAAGTGTTGTCCTTAGTATAACTCCATAAATTGTCTACTGGACTTATGGCTATCTCTATTTTATCTCCAAGGAAACTGAACCTTAAGAGGTTAAGTAACAATTTAATTTAAGAATGGTCTCTAAGAGGTGAGTGTGTTATAGCTAAAAATACCAGTTAGAGGATTTGGGTGTTCATTACGGCATTGTCACTTTCTTTTGTCATTTTACTCAAGTGACTTTAACTTTCCTGGGTTTGAAATTTCCTATATATAAAATGAGGGCATTAGACTAAATTGTCTCTAAGTACCATTCCAACTATTAAAGCCTGATTCTATGAAATCAGAGAGAAAGAGAGAGAGAGAGAGAGAAAGAGACAGAGATAGAGACAGAGAGAGACAGAGACAGAGAGAAGTGGGAGGGATAAAAGCACGGAGAGAAGAGAGAGAATGAGAGAGAAGAGAAACAGAAAGAAGAAACAGAGAAAGAAAAGAGAGAGAGACAGAGAGAGAGAAGTGGGAGAGATAAAAGTATAGGTAGAAGAGAGAGAATGAGAGAGAAGAGTAACAGAAAGAAGAAACAAAGAGAGAGAAAGAAAAAAGAGAGAAAGGAGAGAGAGAGAGAGAGAGAGAGAGAGAGAGAGAGAGAGAGAGACTGGCAAAAGTTACTTAACCTCTCAACACTTCAGGGTCTTATCTGGGTGGGAATAAATGAGCTTTAAGATCCAGTCTAAGTGTCACATTCTACAAATAACTTCAACTAATTTTAACCAATTTGGTTGTCATGATGGTAATAATGATTTTCTTGAATAGTTCACGTGAGTAGCCTCTAAACACTATTTATTAGCTTTACTTATACCTATAACTAGAGTAAAGGAAAAATAGTTAAATGATCTTTACATAAAAGAGCCCAGATTTCTACAAGATAAGAGATTTCCTGCTCAAAAGTAGAGATTGGGGGGAGCCAAGATGATGGAGTAAAAGCAGTGACTTGCTTGAGCTCTTCCTCAAACCCCTCCAAATTCCTGTAAAAAAAATGGCTCTAAACAAATTCTAGAGCAGCAGAACCCACAAAAAGACAGAGTGAAACAAATTTCCAGCCCAAGACAACCTGGATGGTTGATTAGAAAGGCCTATCATGTCTGACTGGAGAGAAACACAGATCAGTGTGGCTGTGCAATCAAAGACCAGGCCTCAGAGAACCTGGAGCAGGCTTCAGAGGCCTGAATCACAAGCAGCTGTGGCAATTTCTAGATTTCTCAACCCACAAATGCCAAAGACAACTTAGAAGGTCAGTAGGAAAAGTCTATGACCTTAGTGAGAGAGAAGTTCAGTCCCAGCCCTGTCCAGGCCCAGCCCCATGGTGGTGGCTGCTTCCAGAGCTTCTGGCCCAAAGACTGAGGGGGAATCAAGTGGCTGATCAGATGGGGATTGCAGGGATCTCTCTACTGGTGCTGAGGCAGAATTCTCTTGCTTTCCCTGTGCTTGGATCTATATCACAGTTCTGTGTGGCTATCCTGGGGCTAGAAGGAGCACTGGCTTGGTGGAGCTTGTAGTGGCAGTGGAGAGGGAAACCTCCTCACAGTTCCAAGGCAGAAAAGAGTGCTTCTGTTCACTAATAGACTAGAGCACAGGCCAGAAAAAAAGTAAACACCCCACCTTTGATCACACCACCTTGGAAGAACTGAAAACTTACAGGTCCCTAGAAGTATCTCTGAAAACAGCTACACAAAACCCTCAAAGCTTGGGACAGTACATTTTCCACACTGGAAGTAGATCCCTACCTAACAAAGAGGATAAAACTCAAGTAATTGTCTGGGATCATGTGCAACCTGCACAAAAAATGTCAGACCATAGAATCTTACTTTAGTGACAAAGAAGATCAAAACATGCAACCAGAAGAAGAAAAAAAAGTAAAAACTCCTACATCCAAAGCCTCTAATAAAATATGAATCAATCCTAGACCAAGGAAGAGCTCAAAAAGGAGTTTGAGAAGCAAGTAAGAAATAGAGGAAAAACTGGAAAGAGAAATGAGAATGATGGAAGAAAATCAAGAAAAACAAGTCAACAGCTTGCTAAAAGGAGACCAAAAAATACTGAAGAAAATAACACCTTAAAAAACAACCTAACCCAAATGGCAAAAGAGATTCCAAAAGCCAATGAGAAGAATGCCTTCAAAAGCAGAATTGACCAAATGGAAAAAGTCTAAAAGCTCACTGAAGAAAATACTTCCTTAAACATTAGAATGGAGCAATTGGGAGCTAGTGACATTATGAGAAATTAAGACAAAAACAAAAGCAAAAGAATGCAAAAATAGAAGACAATGTGAAATATCTCATTAGAAAACCAACTGACCTGGAAAATACATCCAGGAGAGATAATTTAAAAATTATTGGACTATCTGAAAGCCATGATCAAAAAAAGAGTCTAGACATCATCTTTCAAGAAATTATCAAGGAAAACTGCCCTGATATTCTAGAACCAGAGGGTAAAAGAGAAATGGAAAGAATCCACTGATTACCTCCTGAAAGAAATCCCTAAAGGAAAACTCCTAGGAATATTGTAGCCAAATTCAAGAGTTCCCAGGTCAAGGAGAAAATATTGCAAGCAGCCAGAAAGAAATAATTCAAGTATTGTGGAAACACAATCGGGATTACACAGAATTTAGCAGCTTCTACATTAAGGGGCTACAGGGCTTAGAATATGATATCCTGGAGGGCAAAGGAAATAGGATTACAACCAAGAATCACCAACCCTGCAAAACTAGGTATAATCCTTCAAGGGGGGGGAAATGGATATTCAGTGAAATAGAGGACTTTCAAGCATTCTTGATGAAAAGACCAGAGCTGAATAGAAAATTCAACTTTCAAATGCTACACTCAAGGGAAGCATGAAGAGGTAAACAGGAAAGAGAAATCATAAGAGACTTATTAAGATTGAACTGTTTACATTCCTACATGGAAAGATGATATTTGTAACTCTTGAGACCTTTGTCAGTATTAGGGTAGTGGGAGGGAAAAATTATATGTATAGAGAGATTGATAGATAGAGGGTACAGGGTGCATTGAAGATGAATGGGTGATATCTGGAGAATAAAATTAAGGGGTAAGAGAGGATTATACTGGGAGAAGGAGAAAGGGAGAGGTTAAATGGGGTAAATTATCTCATATAACACAGACAAGAAAAGGCTTTTACAGTAGAAGGGAAGTGGGGGAAGGTAAGAGGTAATGACTGAATCTTATTCTCATCAGATTTGGCTTAAGGAGAGAATAACATACACTCTCAATTGGGTATGGAAAGCTATCTTACCCTACTGGAAAATGGGGCGGGGAAAGGGATAAGAGAGTGGGGAGATGATAGAGGGGAGGGCAGATTGGGGGAGGAGGTAATCAGATGCAAACACTTCTGAGGAGGGACAGGGTCAAAAGAGAGAATAGAACAAATGGGGGCACAGGATAGGATGAAGGAAAATATACTTAGTTTTCCACAGCTTGAGTACTATGGAAGTTTTTTGCATGAATACACATGTATAATTGAGTTACTTGCCTTCTCAGTGAGGGTAGGTGGGGAGGGAAGAAGGGAAAAAAATTTGGAACCCAAAGTTTTAAAAACAAATGTTTAAAAAAGTTGTTTTCTCATGCAACTTGGAAGTAAGATATACAGGAAATGAGGTATAGAAATCTATTCTGCCCTATAGATATATTGAAGAGGAAGGCGATAAGAGAAAGGGGGTAGAGGTAGAAGGGAGGACAGATTAGGGGAAAGGGTATTCAGAATGCAAGCTGTATTGGGATTTGAGGAGGGATGAGATGGGGAGAAAATTTGGAACTCAAAATCTTGTGGAAGTGAATGTTCAAAACTAAAAATAAATAAATTAATGAATCTTCAAAAAAAAGTACAGATTGGTCAAAATTAAAATGATGTCCTTTTTCTTTAGTACAAAGTTAAGGCTATTCTCCATTAAAATGAGAAAAAATAAAATATATGTTAAATTAATACATTTTATATTTTTAACAACATATAACCATTTTTATTTAAATACTAATTTTTCTATTCATTTAAAATGCATCAGTGAATAATGTAAATCTTTTATTCTGATTCCAGGCAGGTTGTATTCTTTGTAACTGTAAACAGAATTTTTTGATCTTGAGTTTGAGGCATAAAATAATTTAAACATTGATAGGAGACTGGAGGTTGTCTAATAAAATCTCTTTCTGCATCTTGAATATTTTCTACAGTCAGTCAACGTGCATTTTTAAGTGCCCTCCTATGTGCCAAACACTTTGCTAAGAGCTAAAGGTATAAAGAAAGTCAAATGGCAATCCCAGCTTTTAAGAAGTTGATTCCAGTATACTTGAAACATTTAGGCAATTAAGTGATCAACTGTGTGGTTAAGACAACAAGAGAAAACAGTGATCACAAGAGTCATTAGTTAAGTCTACAAAT
>NW_020954091.1:246448-265479 GCF_900497805.2 Vombatus ursinus
GGAAGATGCAGCAGGATGCTTGTTTGTGTGTGCCTGGTTATCAGATAATTCTAAGTGGTCCTGGAACAGCTGTTCCTGGGGATGTAAGCTTTGGGATCAGGGGCTGATTACTGCCAAAGAGGATACCTGCTGGGATATTTAAGTAGATGTGACTGTTCAGGCAGCACAGCTTTGGTATAACAAGCAAATAGGCCACATGCCAAGACACTAGATGATTAAAACAAACACCCCTAAAGACAACTGAACCTTGTATTTGCTTTCCATCCCTGATCTCCTTTATATAGTCACATTTTAGAATAGAATGACTCCAAGTATAGTTACCATATTTGAATCAGTTTTAGCAGTTAAAACATTTCCAACTATTTTTAAACAAGCTGTTTTTTCCCCTTTAAACATAGAAATGAAACATTTTGCATATCATACTAGGATCATATTCTCTTGAATCCTCATAAAATGAAGAATTTTTTTTTCTTTTATTTCCCCCTCTTGCCTGACTGGGCTCATTGTTTGATTTATTATATTTTTTAGCATTTGAATGGAGAAGGAAGATGTGTTGAGGGAAAGCATAAGAATGCCTTATTTCTCAAGCATTTTCAAGGACTGTGGGGTTCCATAAGTGACATTTCCAGATCAATCAATCAACATTTACTAAGAGCCTACTACGTGCCAGGCACTGTCCTAAGCCCTGGTATACACAAAAGAGGCAAAAGTCATCCCTTCCCTCAAAAAGCTTACAATCTAAAGGGGGAAACAACATGCAAACAAATATATACAAAGCAAGCTGTATAAAGGATAAATTAGAACCATTTAATGGAAGGAAGACATTAAATTAAGAGGGGTTGGAGAAGGATTTCTGTAGAAGGTGGAATTTAGGTGGGGCTTAAAGGAAGCCAAGAAAGGTAGTAGGGAGATTTAAGAAGGGAAAGTATTCCAGCCATGGAAGACAGCCAAAGACAATTCTTGGAGCTGAAAGATGAAATGTCTTATTCATGAAACAGCCAAGATACCAGTACCATTGGTCCAAAGAGTACATGTAAGGAAGTAAGGTATTAAAGGACTGGAAGGATAAGAGGGGACTAGGTTATGAAGGACTTTGAATGCCAAACAAAGTATTCTGTATTTGTTCCTGGAGGCAATAGGAAACCACTGGAGTTTATTGAGTAGAGGGTAAGGAGGAAGGGAGCTGGTGTCATAATTGGATCTGCATTTTAGGAAAATCATTTTATTGACTGAATGGATGGCAAATTGGAGTGTGGGGGAAATTGGCTGAGCAGACTTATTAGGTTATTGCAATGATAAAGGTGTGAGGTAATGAGAGCCTGAATTAGAATGGTAGCAGCATCAGAGAAGAGAAGGGAGAGTATTCAAAGATGTTTCAAAAGTGAAATTGACAGACCTTGGAGACAGCTTGAATATGGGAAGTGAGAAATAGTGAGGAATCCAGGATGACTCTTAGGTTAAGAGCTTGAGGAACTGGGAGGATGGTGTTGTCCCCTATGGTAAAAGGGAAGGTGGTAGAAGAGAAGGATAAGATAATAATTTTGTTTTGGACACATTGAATTTAGATGGCTACTATAAAGCCAGTTTGAGATGTCTGAAAGACACTTGGAGATGTGAATTTGGTTGTTAACAGAGAGACTGGGATGGGAAAGGAAGATTTGAGAATCATCAGAATAGAGATAACAATTAAATCCATAGGAGCTCATAAGATCACCAAATGAAAATATGTATAGAGAGAAGAGAAGATGGCTTAGGGCAGAACCTTGAGGGACACCTATGGTTAGAAGGCATGATCAGGAGGAAGATCTAGCAAAGGAGACAGAAAAGGAACAGTCAGATAGGTAGGAGGTGAACCAGGAGAGGTGAACTAGTGTCCTGAAAACATAGAGAGAATAGAATATCAAAAGGAGAGAGTGATCAACAGTATCAAAGGCTACAGAGAGGTCAGGAAGAATGAAGATTGAGAAAAGGCCACTGAATTTGGCAACTAAGAGATCATTAGTAACTTTGGAGAGAACAGTTTCAGTGGAATAAGGTTAGAAGTCATATTGTAAGAGATTAAGAAGAGAGTTATAAGAGAGAAAGTGGAGACACTTTTTGTAGATGACATTTTGAGGAGGTTAGCTACAAACAGTCATAAGATGACAGTAAGCAGGGATCAACTGAGGTTTTTTTTTGTTTTTTTTTTCAAGATAGGTTGGAAAGGGGTATGTTTATAGACAATATGAAATAAGCCAGTAGAAAGGATGAGATTGGAATTAAGTGAAAGAGCTGTGAGGAAAAAAGGATGCACTTGAAGAAGGGGGAAGGGAGAGGTAGAATGGGGCAAATTATCTCACTTAAAAAATGGTTTAAAGAGCTTTCACAGTGGAAGGGAAAATGGAGGGGTAGTGGGCAATACTTGAACCTTACTCTCATTGGAATTGGCTCAAAGGAGAAATAACATACACACTCAGTTGAGTAAAGAAATCTATCTTAGCCTACAGGGAATAAGGAGAGGAGGGAGATTAGAGAAGGGGAGTGCTGATAGAAGGGAGGGTGGACTGGGGGAAGCAGTGGTCATAAGCAAGACACTTTTGGGAAGTGACAGGGAAAAAGGAGAGAAGGATGAACAGGGTAAAGAATAGGGTGGAGGGAAATACAGAGTAATCACAACTGTGAAAAAATTACAGAAAGCTTTTTTGATAGGCCTCATTTCTCACATATATGGAGAACTGAATCAAATTTATTGGAATTCAAGTCATTTCCCAATTACCCTAATGGTTCAATTCTTAAAGGAAATGAACAGTTTTCTGAAGAAATCAGATCTATCTATAGTCATGTGAAAAATGCTCTAATTCATTATTGATTAGATAAATGCAAATTAAAACAACTCTGAGGTACTATCTCACATTTATCAGGTTAGCTAATATGACAGAAAAGAAAAAAAATGACAAATATTGGAGGGGATGTGGACAAATTGGAACATTAATGAACTGCTGGTGTAGTTGTGAACTGATCTAAACATTCTGGAGACCAATTTGTAACTATGCCCAAAGAGCTATAAAACAATGCACACCCTTTAACCCAGCAATACCACCACTATGTCTCTATCCAAAAAAAAAAAAAAGATCAAAAAAAGGTAAAGGACCTGTATGTCCAAAAATATTTATAGTGACTTTTTTTAGTGGTGGCAAAGAATTGAAAATTTGAGAGATGTCCATCATTTGGGGAATGACTAAACAAGTTATGGCATATGATTGTGATAAAATACTAATGTGGTGTAAGAAATGATAAGAAGGATGCTTTCAGAAAAAAACTTAGGAAGATTTACATGAATTGATGCAAACTGAAGTGAGCAGAACAAGGATAACAATGTTTACAATAACAGCAATATTACATAGTGATCATCAGTGAATGACTTATCTATACTCAGCAATACAAAGATCCAAGACAATTCCAAAGGACTTCTGATGAAAAAATGCTATTCACTTCAAGAGAAAGAATTGATGGAGTTTGAAGCAGATCAAGGCATATTTTTAACTTTATTTTTCTTGTTTGTTTATTTTTTTCTTGTTTATTTTTTTCTTTCACAACATGACTTATAAAAAATATGTTTTGTATGACTGCATATGTAAACCTGTATCAAATTGCTTACCTTTTCAGTGATAGAGGAGGTGAGAGAAGTAGAGAATTTGGAACTCAAAATTAAAAAAAAAAGAAAGCTAAAATTGTTTTTTGTTGGGGAAAATTAAATATTAAAAAAATGGAAAGACTAGGGATGGCAGGGGACTATCTGTCGAAGGAAATAGGATGGAATAGGATTGCTGGAACAAGTAGAGGGGTTAACCTTGGTAGGGAGTAATGAAGCTTCTTCATTTGAGTCTGAGGTGAATGGGAGAGAATGGCAGAAAGCATGTGAATGATAGGAATTGAGGAAGAGGGGAAAGGGAGTTCACAGGTAAAATATAAGATGAGATTCTCAGCTGAGAGAGAGAGGGGAGGGAGGGCCATTGCAGGTTTGAAGAGAGGTGAAAAGTTTTAAAAGAGCCACTGTGGAGAGTGGGATACAGAGTTAATAATGAAGGTATAATAGGATTGCCTAGCAGCTGGGAGGGCCCAGTTGAGGTTATTCAACATAAATTTGTAGTGGATTCAGTCAGAACTGTTACATGATTTTTTCCACCTTCATTCAGCACCATATGTATAGGAGCAAAGGTGATGGATGCTGAAAGTGATCAAAGGATAAGGCTTGTCTGGGCATTATCAGCAATACAATAAGGGGGTAGAGATTCAAGAGAGGAGGACAGTGCTGAGTTGAATTGCTTCACCAAGGATTCAAAATGGGGAGAAGAGGAGAGAGTGGCTAGTGCAAGGGAGGTGGCCTCAAAGAGAATTAAGAGTTCAAGATATTGGAGGTCATGGTGAGGCTGAAGAGTAGGCTTATTTAAGGGAGCGCAAGTTGAAAAGCCAATGGATTATTGCCATATAAGGGGATTTCAGAATTCTTGAACATGAAGATAGTGTATTTATGGGTGATGGTAGGATCAAGGTTATAACCATCTTTGTGTGTGGATACCTGAGATAGGGAGTAACTGATGGGAGGTTCTTCAGTTGAGGAATTGAGTGGTTAGGGTATGTGAGGGAGAATCAGTATGTATGTTTAATTTCTATCAGTGTGAAGGCGAGAGTTGAGGAGAAGAGAAAAATTGTAACTCAGCTATCAAACTCATTGAGGAAGAAAGGGAAATGACCTTCTGGTCTGTAGAAAACAGCTACCAGAATTTTGATATAGTGGTAGATAGAGTATCATGAATCTCAAAGGAATTAGATGTGTGGTGAAAGGAAGAGAATCTGGAAGTGACGATGAGCAACAAGCTTTTCATCTCCTCTGCCTTGATCAATGAGTCAAGTAGAATGAGTGAAAGTGTAGCCAATACCTTAAAGAGTAGTTAGGGAGGCTGTGTCATCATGGGGTAGCAGTATTTCAGTAAGCTTTAGTATTTGGAAGGAATTAGAGAGGAATAGACTGAAGAAAAAATTAAGTTTGTTGCCTATGGAATAGATGCTCCAAAGGGCACTGTGGATAGGCTGGGTGGAATTAGAATGAAACTTTAGGGTGGGAGGATTGAGCAGAATGGGCATAAGGAATTGGGTAGTAGGGGTGAGAAATGGAGTTTGGATGATGATCTACAGGAGGTTAGAGTCCCTGGGATAGGCCAGATATGACCAACTATGAGAATGTTCTTCAAGTTAAGGTCATCACTCTTATGCTCTCAAAGGATAGAAGCAGCAGATGGGAGGCATAAAAAGGGTTGCTCTTTGCAATGGAGGTTTTCCACATCCCAGTTAGAAAATTGAGCTGGCAGCTGGAGGTGGCAGATGACTTGTTCTGGTAAAAAATAAAAGTGCTTGCTTTGGGGTATATAGAAAATGAAAGTTCAAGGCACTACTAGACCATGTGCAGTTTGAGGTCTTCTCACTGAGGAGGTTAGCTTTGAGAAGGTTGCTTCTCCAAGTACTGAATTTTTAAAAAATGGAATTCTTTTTTAAAAATATTAGCATATTCATAGATTATATCCACATTATTAATGATTTCTTAATTGCAAAATCTAATGCCCTCAACCCCAATTATCTTAACCCTCATCCTTCTTCACTTTCCTGTATTCTTTGACCCTGTCAATCACCATATTCTCTTAAATAGTCTCTCCCTTACAGGTTTATGCGACACTGCTTTCTTTTAGTTCTCCTACCTGTTATATTTTTCATTCTTAGTCTCCTTTGCTGAATTTTCATCCAGGCCATACTCATTAATTTTGGGTGTTTTCCAGGGCTCCAAGACTTTGTCCTAAGCCATTTTCTCTTCTGTCTCTAAATTACCATGCTTGGTGATTTCAGCAACTTCAATGGGTTCAATTATGTGTACACCAATGATTCCCATATCAGTATTGTAGACCTATCCTCTCTCCTAGACTTCAGCTCTACAATCTCAGCGGCTTTTTGGTTATCTCAAATTCTATGTCCCATAGACATCTTGAACTCAACATGTCTGAAAGAGAACTCATCATTTTCTCCAAATGCTAATTTCCTCCCAACTTCCCTATTCCTATCAATGGCACTATAATCTTCCCTGTCTCCTGGGTTCACAACTTCATTGTCATCCTTTATTCCTCAATTTCTTTCATCTCACACATCCATGTTGTAAAATCTTGACAGTTTTACCTTCATATCATCTCCTTTATCCATCTCTTAAGTATCGGTCCGCATCATTTCCCACTTAAAGTACTAAAGTAGCTTTCCAGTTCTGTCTTCTTCCCTCAAGTGTCTTCTCACTCTAATTTGTCTTTCACTCAGTATTAAAACAATTTATCTAAAGCAGAAGTTCCCAAACTTATTTGACCTATTGCCCCCTTTTCAAAAAATAATTACTCAGAGTCCCCCTGGAAATCTTCTTTCTTTAACCCTTTAATGTTTTTTAAATTTGCATCATTTCAAAAAATATTTAAAAAGACATCTTAAATTTAATAGTTCATTGTAAATGTGTGGGTTTTTTCTGCATTGAAATTTTGATGATGCAATATTTTGTCATGTAACCTTATAGTATAATATTGTAAGCAAGTCATTACATGCACATATTCCTGCCATTACATGTTGGACTTCCTTACAATGCATAACATGCTCATCTACCAACACTTGCTTGTTAAAACCTGTCAGTGGACTTGACCACTGATAAGTTAAAACTTGCATTTTATGTGTTTATTTGGAAAATAATGTAATCACTGTAACTTTAACTCTGTTACACAACAGATGAAACATGGATGAAAGGTTTTTCGAATTTTTCTTATCATGGGGGTAGCTACATGGCACAGTGGATAGAGCACCAGCCCTGGAGTCAGGAGGACCGGAGTTCAAATCCAGCCTCAGACACTTGACATTAATTGTGTGACCCTGGGCAAATCACTTAACCCCATTGCCTAGCCAATTTTTTTTCTTATCTTTTCTTCTTTCCTTATGTTTCCACAGTCCTCTTGTTTTTATTCAAGATCCAACAATTGCAACTGAGGCTACTACCACCCCAAACCCCCATCATTCCAGAGACCCCAAGGGGGAAGTGTTGCTCAGTTTGGGAACCTATAAAAGCATAAATCTGACAATGTCAACCCTCTATTCAATAAACTTCAGGGATTTCCTATTACCACTAGAATAATTTATAAAATCCTCTGTGTGACATTTAAATCCCTTTACCACCTGCCTCCTTCCTACTTTTTGTTTTTAATTCATACACTTCACCTCTCTCTACTTTATCAGTGATCCATATACACTGGCTTGATTGCTCTTCCTTATATACAGTATTCCATTTCTGGATTTTGTACATATGAACTGGCAGCCCCCCATGCCTGAAATGTTCTCCTTCCACACTTCAGACTCCTGAGTTCTCTGATCTTCAAGATTCAGTAAAAATTCCACATTCTGACAGAGACCTTTCCCAATTTCACTGAGAATAGTCCCTTTCCTTGGAGATTATTTTGAATTTAAAAAGTATTAATCTTGTATGTGTAACAATTTGTATGTTGTCTCCTCCATTAGACTGTGAATTTTTTAGGTCAGGGAAAGTTTTGTTTTTGTTTTGTTCTGTTTTGTTTTCCTTCTTTTGTACAGTTAACACTTAACGCAGTGTTTGATGCATGGTAAGAGCTTAATAATTGATTGTTGGCTAACTTATATAATATGCATGTGCATATGTGTATGTACATAAACCTTTGTCTATCTGTCGATCTGTCTATCTCTCCATATATATACATATGTATATACACACACACATATATATATACACTAATATACATGTATATGCATGATACAACATGAACTTACTGCCACATTAATCAGAGTATAGTTATCCCTTCCACAGCAAGGGAGTTAGGGATGTGGCAACCCTGCGATTAGGAAAATCCATGCAAAAATTTTTGGCCCTCCCTTCATACCAAAGAAGAACTCTGAATAATTATGATATTAAAAGATACAACATATTGATACTATACAATACTATACATGTATTTTATACATTTTTTAGTTTCTAAGCTTTTTCTGTGTCATCTACTGGCCTTCATGTGTCATCTGTGGCTTCCACAAAACTCCCCCAAAATTCCCATTTGATTTATTACGCTGACATATGATATATCAAACTTGCAATGAGGAAAGATGTGATATGGAAGGGATAACTGTGTATTTATTTTAAAATCTTCTCAAAGAATCTGCTTCATAATTAAGTAAATTAGTTACTGTAGCAGTGCACTACTATAGTTCTCTGTTTGCTTCTTGGTTTTCTACACTGATGTAAGGTTTCTACTTATCTATTTACTATGAGCTAGGCAGGTAATCAAGTTTGTTAACTAAAATAGAAATCAATAAATTATTTAATTCAGTGAACTTATTGAATTACAAGCAGAGTATTGTGATATACAATGGAAAAGACAGGTGAACAAAGTTTGGTCCCTGACCTCAAATATATTATGAACTAATAGGGAGGTAAGGTTTTGAGTAAGGATAAAAATGTAAGTGCGTGATGTTTGTATTGAAGGATAATAGATATGCTTTGATTTCTTCTAGGACCAAGTTCATGATTGTGTTATGGAGGTTAAGGTTGCTGAAATACTGCCCAATGATCTTCAATCATTTCTGACCTGGCTACATAACTTTGGAGCTTCTCTGGTTTTACTACCTCTTCCCATGTCAGATACCTTCCCTCCTCTCCCATTGTTTTTCAGCCTCTTTTTGTGTATTGTCCAACTACATTAAATTGTAAACGCCTTGAGGGCAAAAACTGACTTTATTTTCTGTGTTTGTATCCCCAAGGTTTGGCATATAGTAGGTGCCTAATAAATGTTTATTGACTGACTGACTATAGTTGTTCTAGTAAAACCCTTTTGTCTGCTGTTTGGTTCTCTTTCTCTTCCATTACCTAGCGTTTGCTTAGCACAGGGCTTGGTAAATTTTCATTAGTGTCTGGTCATGTCTGACTCTTTGTGATCCCATTTGTTTTGTTTGCTTTGTTTTGGCAAAAATACTTGAGTGGTTTTGCCACTTCCTTCTCCAGTTCATTTTGCTGATAAGGAAACTAAGGCAAATAGAGGGTTAAATGACTTGCCAGGGACACACAGCTAGTAAGTGTCTGAAACCAGATTTGAACCCACAGAGATGAGTCTTCCTGATTGCAGGCCCAGTACACTATTCACTGAACTAGCTACTTAGCTATCCTGTTGGCACATAGTAAATGATTACTGAATGCATTTTTTTTAATTCACTCACTTCTAGTCAGTATGATAACCTAAGAAACATTGTTCCCAAACAAAAATTGATTATTATATGTATTTCTCTACATGATTTTTCCCTCTTTTCCTTTATAATCTTAGGAAATGGGATTTTAGGAAACATATACACAAATTGAACACTTTGATCTAATTCACAATGACTAGCAAAGTCTTGAACATCCCTAATGGAACGAGTATTTTTTCTGATTATAATTTCTAATATCCCTTTCAGTGCTAAACATGTATGCTTCTGTGAGAAGCAAAAGCATGATTTCTATATCCTAGTTTTCATTAATCTAAAATGGGTATGATACAACCAACTTGATTAACTGAAGAGTTCCAACATTTTCCTATGATGTCAAACATTTGTAACTCCTTGGGAACTATAGATCTTATTTAAAGAAATTATAATTACATTATTTTGATTTTTTTAAATAAAAGGTTCTAAAATTTGAGAAATCTGAAATCTTTACAAAAACATTTGTTTTTCTTTTTTTCTTTTTTTAAATTTTTATTAATTTATTTTGATTTATCAATAATCACTTCCATATGCTTTTAAGTTTAAAATTTTTCTCCCTCTTCCTCCCCACCACTCTCCCCAAGACAGTGCACCATCTAATATAGGCTATACATTTACATTCATATTAAACATATTTTCACATTAGTGATGTTGTAAATAGAAATTAAAACCAATAGAAGGAACCATCAGAAAGAGGAAACAAAACTCAACAGAAGAGAAAAAAGATAACAATTCAGCTTCCATAATTCCTTGTTTGGGTGTGGATAGCATTTTCCATTACAAGGCCTCTGGAGATATCTTAGATCTTTGTATTGCGAGGAAGGTTAAGTTTATCAATATTAGTCATCACACAATGTGGCTGTTATTGTGTACAACATTCTCTTGGTTCTGCTCACTTCACTCAGCATCAGACCATACAAGTATTTCCAGGTTTTTCTGAAGTCAGCCTGTTCATCATTTCTTATACCACAATAGTACTCCATCACATTCATATACCACAACTTGCTCAGCCATTCCCCAATTGATGGGCATCCTCTCAATTCCCAGTTCTTTGCCCTCACAAAAAGAGCTGCTATGAATATTTTTATACATGCAGGTCTTTTTCCCATTTGTATGATCTCTTTGGGAAATAGTCCTAAAAGTGCTATCACTGGGTCAAAGGGTATGCATGCTTTTATAGCCCTTTGGGCATAGTTCCAAATTGCTCTCCAAAATGGTTGGATCATTTCACAACTCCACCAACAATGCATTAGTGTTCCAATTTTGCCACACCCTGTCCAACATTTATCATTTTCCTGTTTTGTCACATTGGCCATTCTGATAGGTGTGATGTGGTACCTCAGAGTTGTTTTGATTTGCATTTCTCTAATCAAAAGTGATTTAGAGCATTTTTTCATATGACTATAGATGGCTTTAATTTCTTCATCTGAGAACTGTCTGTTCATATCCTTTGACCACTTATCAATTGGGGAATGGCTTGTATTCTTACAAATTTGACTTAATTCTCTATATATTTTAGAAATGAGGCCCTTATCAGAGAGACTGGTTGTAAAAATGCTTTCCCAATTTTCTACCTTCCTTTTAATCTTGGTTGCATTGGCTTTGTTTGTGCAAAAACTTTTTAATTTAATGTAATCAAAATTATCTATTTTGCTTTTCATAATGTTCTCTATCTCCTGTTTGGTCATGAATTCTTCTGTTCTCCATAGATCTGACAGGTAAACTATTCCTTGCTCTCTCAGTTTGCTTATAGTATCAGCCTTTATATCTAAATAATGTACCCATTTTGACTTTATTTTGGCATATGGTGTGAGATTTTGGACTATGCCTAGTTTCTGCCATACTCTTTTCCAGTTTTCCCAGCAGTTTTTTTTTTTTCAAAGAGTGGGTTCTTATTCCAGAAGCTGGGGTCTTTAGGTTTATCAAATAATAGATTACTATAGTCATTGACTACTGTGTCTTGCATACTTAACCTATTCCACTGATCCACCACTCTATTTCTCAGCCAGTACCAAGCAGTGTTGGTGATTGCTGCTTTATAATACAATTTAAGATCTGGAATGACTAGAAATCCCCTGCATTTCTTCTCATTAGTTCTCTTGATATTCTGGACCTTTTGTTCTTCCAAATGAATCTTATTATTTTTTTCTAACTCTATAAAATAATTTGTTGGTTGTTTGATTGGTATGGCACTGAATAAGTAATTGTCATTTTTATTATATTAGCTCAGCCTACCCATGAGCAACTAATGTTTTTTCCAATTATTTAGATCTGATTTTATTTGAGTGAAAAGTGTTTTGTAATTGTGTTCATAGAGTTCCTGGGTTTGTTTCAGGAGGTAGATTCCTGAATATTTTATAATGTCTGCATTAAGTTTAAATGGAATTTCTCTTTCTATCTCTTGCTGTTGGGCTTTGTTGGCAATATATAGAAATGCCAATGATTTATGTGGGTTTATTTTATAGCCTGCGACTTTGCTAAAGTTAAAATATTTGTTTTTCATTCTGTCATAGCTTCTGCCTTTCTCTCCAACTTCCTACAGTCCTCAAAAACACTTTTGAAAACTTCATTGTTGATGTTAAAACACATTTTTAGGAATAATTATGAACAAAAACATGGATATAAAATTAGCATTTATAAATGTTTTATGCCTTAAAAAAAATTTCCCATTTATGTAAAGACCACAAAATAAAAGGCTTAGATTGTTAGTTTTATAATGTAAAGGAATTTCCTCAAATTATATTTTCCTAGAGGAATGATACATATGAAAAGACTAAGTTATACTTCATTTTTGTCACTTTTTTGTATAGTTGGAAAGGACAGTTATACATATCATTCCATGCCTTAATGACCTGAATAAAGTTTCTATTAAACACATCAGGACAACTTTGAATGGTTCTTTGTTTTCTGTATGGTTGATAAACAAAATAACAACTGATTTTGCCAAGAGCAAGTATTACATTTGGAAAGAATTTAGCTATTATGAGAGGGTTGAGGAAAAGCAAACAAACAAAAAACACCAGCTATTTCATGAAATATCTGCAAAATTTCCACTTTCCAAAGATACATTATACATATCTCCAAGGTTACATGCTCTCCAAGGCACATTAGTAAATATCTGCAAGCTTTCCATTTTCCTGACAGAAACAATTACAAATGCCATGCAAGAATAATCTCACACATAAAGCTGAGGCAGACATCATAGGCCTCTTAGGTAACAGTTGCAAGTGTTAATGCTAATACAGTGGCAGAAAGATATAGATAGAGACATAGAGATATGTAGATGTATGCATGTATGCACATATATAATACACATATATACACACATATATGTGAATGTATGTATATGTATATAAACAAATGCAATATGTATGTATGAATGTGTATTATGCATATTTATATATTCATGCATATACACATATATCTTAGGCTATCAAATACTGTTTACTTTTTGTTTTAAAGGTGAAAAAATAGAGATAGAAAAGGAGGAAATCTTCATTTATTTCAAACCTCTATGTGTTTTTAAAATTAAGTATTGTGATTTGTTTTCAACTCAGAACTCAAAATATAATCCCTCTTTTCCTACAAAAGTACAGAGAAGTTACCAACCGTCCTTTTCAAACAATGGAGCAGCACACTCATAGTTGTTTATATAAATGACAACCTATGGAAGGGGATTCTATCTGTAAATTTATTTACTCCTAGAATTATAGACAGGAAGAGATTCACACAAAAATTTCATCATCTGCCATATCCAAAAGTTGTTAGCATCAGCCATGAGGAAATAAAATAAATAAATGAATGAACTTTTTATTTTGAAATGTTCAAAATTGTTCTTAATGGGAATAATTAAGAAATTGGCTTAATGAAATATCACCCTATAAAAGTGCAGCCGCATCTATATTAGAAAGACTACTACACCCAAATCTGAGACTTGACTTTGCCACTTTCTTTTTTTTTTGATTCATTAATTTATTTATTTTTAGCTTTCAACATTCACTTCCACAAGATTCTGAGTTCCAGACTTTCTCCCCATCTCATCCCTCCCCCAAACCTAAGACAGCTTGCATTCTGAATACCTTTTCCCCTAATCTGTCCTCCCTTCCATCTCTACTGCCTTTCTCTTATCCCCTTCCTCTTCTATTCTATTTCACTGAATGTCCATTTTTCCCCTGAAGAATTATACTCAGTTTTGCTGGATAGGTGATTCTGGGTTGTAATCATATCTCCTTTGCCCTCTGGAATACCATATTCCAAGCCCTGTGGTCCCTTAATGTAGAAGCTGCTAAATCTTGTGTTATCCTGATTGTGTTTCCACAATACTTGAATTGTTTCTTTCTGGCTGTTTGCAATATTTTCTCCTTGACCTAGGAACTCGTTTGCTATTTGTATTAGGCTATTTTTTAAGTTGTCATTTTCTTCAGTATATTTTTGGGTCTTCTTTAGCAAGCTATTGACTAGTTTTTCATGATTTTCTTACATCACTCTCATTTCTCTTTCTAGTTTTTCCACTGCTTCTCTTATTTGCTTCTCAAAATCCTTTTTGAGATCTTCCATTGCCTGGGACTGATTTATATTTTTCTTGGAGGCTGTGAATGTAGGACCTTTGATTTTGTTGTCTTCTTCTGATTCTATATTTCAATGTTCTTTGTCACCAAAGTAAGATTCTATAGTCTGAATTTTTTTGTGCAATTTGCTCATGATCTCAGACAAATACTTTAGTTTTAAACTCTTTGTTAAGGTAGGGTCTGCTTCCAGTGTGGATAATGTACTGTCCCATGCTTTGGGGATTTTTTGTAGCTGTTTTCAGAGATACTTCTAAGGACCTGTAAGTTTTTAGTTCTTGTAAGGTGGTATGATCAAGGGCGAGGTGTTGACTCCTTTCCTGGACTGGGCTGTGGTCTATGAATGACCACAAACACTCTTTTCTTCCTAGGCACTGTGAGGAGGACTCCCTCTCCACTGCCATCACAAGCTCCACTGTGGCAGTGCTCCTCCTTGCCCCTAGACCACCACCCAGAACCATGACCCCAGCATGGTGCAATAGACCTTTCCTGTCGACCTTCCAGGTTGTCTTGGACTGGAAATTTGTTTCACTCTGTATTTTTGTGGGTTCTGCTTCTCTAGAATTTATTTATAGACTTTTTTTACAAGTATTTGGAAGGGTTTGGGGAGAGCTCAAGAAAGTCATGGCTTTTATTCAGCCATCTTGACTCTGCCCCCCCCTTCCCCCTCCCATCACTATTATATTACCTATTTGGGTCATAACCTTTAATATAATCATCTGTAAAGTAATGATGATGTGTATAAAGTACATTTTAAAGTGTTTTTTTTTACATATGAGCTATTAATCATGTCATCATATCATTTGTAGACAAACCAGTAAAGTCATAATTGCCAACTTTTAAAAAAGTTCTGAAGGGGACCCATTTGAACATGGCTCTTTTGTTACTACTATTATATATATTTAAAGTCATGTATAGAAATTCACAGTTTCATATATGATGCTTTATTTTGTTACTTTATATTGAAATGTTCATGTTGTTAATAAAATATATTAATTCTTAATAAAACAAAGGAATTTCAACAATTGAAAAGAAATTAACCTATACATAGATTTAAGACCTATGTAAATATATATATGTGTGTGTGTATGCCTATATATTTGTATACGTGTATAAATATATAAACACTTAGAAAGAGATAGCACATATATGCATTTTTTATTTTATAAGTTGACAAGTAATATTTTTCATATCACATGTATATAATATTCCTTTTTCAATCCTGACAATAAGTATAAAAATAAAGTAAAAAGCCACTCCCTCTAGAAAATTCTAGGAATGTCATTGTATTCCTGCTCTTAAGGCCTTGCCCAATTAGGTTGGACTGGGTTCTACCCTGGGAATCTAAGCTCTATTTATTCTGTAAACAAAAACAACTTGGGCTAGTATAGGCTACTGAAAATGACTAAAGTGTCCCAGAATTCTCTCATTAAAGTTTGGGGCAATTTGAATCATGAAGGATCAAACAACCAGAATGAAATGTTTTTTCTTACTCGGATTGCCAGAAGCAGCTGGAACCTTATAACCAGGCCTCACTTCTCATATGGCTACCCCTTCTTTTTCCTCTTGAAGGTATAAAAATCTTTAAGTTTTCTCTGTGGACAATCATATATTCAAACATGTAATGGTGTCCCAGGCTTGTGACCCTTGTTATCTCTACTAAAAGGTACCTTTTCCTCTATACTTTGATTTATTTTGAATTTGATTTATTTCAGGATTCAACAAAGTATTATAAGTAGTTTGTATATGTGTGTGTGTATGTTTATATGTGTATGGGTGTATATCTGTATATCTATGTTGATTTATCTATCATTTCTTTTTAGTAATGTCAGTATAGGTCAATATTTTTTATTGTTGAATTTTCTTTGTTTAATTAAGAATAAATGTTTATTAGCACCATGAATATTTCAATATAATATAACAAAATAGAATACCATACATGAAATTGTGAATTTCTTATATATGTATACATATTTTATATGTGTGTGTGTATGGAAATGTATCATATACACATTTGTAGATATGTTGGCATTATGTATGTACACATGTGTAATAGAAACATATGTGTGTTTTGTGTACCTGTATGTATGCTAACTGTAATTTGACAGAACTTGAAGGCAGGACCAACATAATTTTGGATCATTTTCTCTTGCTCACACTCAAAAAAACCCTTATCCCCCATCAATTGTTTAACTCTGACAGAAGGGAGAGTTGACACACTTTTGGAGCTGGAGAAGCCTGATTAGTGGAGGTAAGAAATAAGGAATGAGGAAAGAAAAAGTCCATTGTCCAAAAATAAATCCACCTATAATAGCTATGTAACTTCTATAGAATGAATTATTGTACTTGTTGCAGCTGTTTGCTACTCAGCTGTGCTACAAGTTGGCATGAAGCTTTTGGCTGGCATATTTAAAATGAATTTCATTCATCATGAAGAATACAACAATCTGGGCTAAATTTGGGATCATAAGAGACAGCTGGATGGTGAATATGAATATCTCCATCAATGTATTGTGTGGCAAAATGTGAGTGATGTCATTAAAAAACCATGGGATTGCTTGAACTTATTAATCTCCTAAAAATCACTAAGTCTATGTTGTTGAATCACAAAGTAAGACTTAGCCTCTGAGATCATCAGAATTATCCTCTCAAAAATTTAAAACAACATCTAGCCTCTTGGCTTGAAGAACTCCAGCTAAGGATGTCCCCTTTCTTCTGAATGTCCACTTGAATCAGCTAAAATGTTTAGACACTTTTCCCTTTTGAGCAGAAGTTAGCCTTGGCAATTTCCAATTATTGTTCATGGTTCTGCACTTTTGGGCCAAGTGAAAAAACAATCTGATCTTCCATCCATGTGATAAGTTTTCAGATATTTAAGGACATGACGTCTTTGAGTCTAAATACTCCCATTTTCTTCAATTAATTTCCTTCTTAAAATGTGATATTGCTGTTGAGTCATTTTAGTCATATCTAATTCTCCGTCACTCCATTTGGGGTTTTCTTGCACAAGATATTGGAGTATTTTCCCATTTCCTTCTCCAGTTCATTTTACAGATGAGGAACTGAGGCAAACAAGGTTAAGTGACTTGCCCAAGGTCACACATCAAATTTGAAACAAAATTTTAACTCAGGTCCTCCTCACTCCACTGTGTCACCTACCTGCTAAAATGTGGCACCCACAACTAAATTTATATGTATTCTGATTAGAGCTACCATCTTCCTCATTGGATATGTTATGTTTCGATTAGTGAAGTTTAATACCATACCATAGTACTGACATACCATAGTACTGACTCATATAAAATTTTCCTTTCACTAAAAGCTTTGTGCCTTTTTTCATACACAGTTTTGTCTACTCCTCATTTCCTAATCTTGTGTTGCACAATTGATTTTTTTAACCCAACTCTAGAATTTCACATTCATCCTTATTTAATTATATCATTGCTTTCAAGCCATCTTCCTAATCTAATGTCATCCTTTTCAGATCACTTTACTGATATTTAAAATATTAATTAGCCCTTACATCTTTTAATTATCTACATATTTGATAAGCATAATATCTGTGGCAGTACATTTACAAAAAGTTTAACCAAACAGGGGAAACAGAAGAACTCTCTGGTACTCCAACAGAAAAATCTTTTCATGTTGACATTAAATTAGTAGAAAACTCTTTGGGTGTGGACACTTGATCAGTTTTACCTTTAATTGCCTGTTGCCCACAGCTCTCTGCATTATGTCCAAAAGGTTCTCACAAGAGTTGTGGCCAAATAATTTGCTGAAATAAAAAATATTATCTTCAGCATTCTCTGATCTATAGTCCACTACACTCATACTTAGATTGACCTGAGATCACATTCAAATGGAATTTCTCATCAAGGTGCAAATCTCTATGATCTATACCTCTTTATTCTTTGGGACTTTAGCTGATGAACTTCTCTAACTCTTCCACAAAGTGTCCACCAAGAATAGAGGAGGGATTTCTTGAAATTTCAAGGACATCAATGAAGTATTTGGGGTTTCTTCTGTTTAGCCCCTATCTTGGAGTTAACAACCCATATCCTTCCTAGCATCAACCCCATTTTTGATTTTCAGAGTGCTGGGTATCCACATCTCTTGCCTATTAGGCAACTGTGATACTAAGCCTGCCTTCTTCCTCTGCCCTCAATTTGTAATACTGGTGCACCAGGGTTTTCTTGACATCCTGGTGCCTTCTGAATAGGGCCTTCTTATATAATTTCTGTTCTTGCTAACTCCATGCACAAATCCCTAGAGGGTGTATATATCCTTTTTTTTTTTTTTAGTGTGGAGAGATTGTTTTCCCTGTGCAATCTATTTCTTTCCTATCAGGCTCATTTCCTATTACCCATGTACTTCTAGCTAAACACATATGCAATATTGTGGTAGGAGAAGTCACTGTAGTTTCTCATTGAACTTCTTGATCACTATTCAGTTTGGTGCAAACTTCCAGGTTTTTCTGGAGCAGATATGTGGTAGTTTTATCATCTATGGCATGTTTAGGTAGCTATCTTTGACACTGAAACCACATTTGTCTGATTATTTTATTCCCTGTTATCTTAACTTTCTCATCTATTCTTTGTTTCCTTGAATAGATCATCTTCTGCTTTCTCATGCTTGATCTTGTACCTTTTTTTTGTAAATTTTATTAAACAGTTATGCAAAACACTTCCATGGTACACATGCTGTGAAAAACTATTTCCATTAATCCTATCCTGCCCCCCCATTTATTCTATTCTTTCTTTTGACCCTATCCCTCCTCAGAAGTATTTGTTTCTGATTATCCCCTTTCTCAGCCTTCTCTCCTCTCTATCATCCCCCTACTGTCTTGTCCACTCCCCCCCTATTTTCCTGTAGGGTAAGACAGATTTACATACCCAATTGAGTGTGTATGTTATTCCCACCTTAAGTCAAATCCCATGAGAATGAGATTCACTCATTCCCTCTCACCTTCCCCTGTTTCCCCTCTACTATAAGAGTCTTTTCTTTTTTGTTTTTTTTTGTGAGATAATTTACCCCATTCTACCTCTCCCTTTCTCCTTCTCTTAGTATAATCCTCTCTCACCCCTTAATTTTATTCTCCAGATCAACTCACCCTGTGCCCTCTATCTATCTATCTATCTATCTATCTATCTATCTATCTAT
>NW_020954091.1:265489-318259 GCF_900497805.2 Vombatus ursinus
ATTACTGCTAACAGAACACTCTTCTAACTGTTCAGATTACATTCTCCAAGTGATAATGATTAGAGAATATGAACAGGCAATTTTCAAAGATGAAAAACCCAAACTATCAACAATCCTTAAAAAAAGTTCTGTAAACCATTAATAATAAGAGAAAGGAAAATTGAAGTAACCTTGAAGTTCTTCCTCATACCTATTAGAATCTTAATGATGACTGAAAAGGAAAATGACAAATATTGGAAGGACTAAAGGAATTACAAGACAATTGGTCCCTCTTGATGGAACTTGATTTAGGCCACCCATTCTGCAAAGCTTTTTCAATCTATTGTCTCAAAGTTAGTAAACTTTGCATATTCTTTCATCCTTGCTATGCAATTACTAGTCCTTCACCCCACAAACATCAAAGAAAGAGGAAAAAACATTACAGAAAATATATTTGTAACACCTATTTTCATAGTAGCCTCAAAGTGAAAAGTATACAGGTATCCTCCTATTGAAGAATGACAAATGATGGTGTATAAATGTAATGGAATATTTTATGACATTATAATGACAAAATGAACAGTGTCGGAGGAAACTGGCAAGATCTCCATAAACTGACACAGAACATTGAGAAGAGAACTAGAACAATTTATACAAAGAAAACAACATCATAAATAAATTGTTTGAAAGACTTTAGAACCATAATCAACACAATGGTTAATAATAAGTCCAGGGCTCTGGACAGTGACTGACACTTCAGAGACACTTAATAAATGTTAATTTATTGAGTCTTTTGAGACTGGGGATGAAATATGTTTGTCTCCTCCTACCAGAGAAGTAATAAACTTAAAATGAAGATGGAGACACCTTTTTAGGCATAGATAATTTTGTTTTAGTGAAGGATTCATGTTTATGATAAGGATTTTCTTTTTCATCATTGTTTTCATTTTTCAATTCGGAAACCGAAGAATGGGCAAATTATATATATTTTTTAAAGTATTTCAAAATGCTTGCATCTCGTAGTTGGATTATTGTAATAATTCTATTGTGGGTTAAGTTTAGCTTAATTTAGCTAAATTTAGCTAAATTTAGCATCAGGTTCAAGACTTTAAAAAATGCAATTACCATTTATGAACCATAGCATTCAATTTAAAAGTTCTTTAATCAGGGAAGCTAGGTGGTGCAGTGGATAGAGCACCGGCCCTGAAGTCAGGAGGACCTGAGTTCAAATCCAGCCTCACACCAAACACTTGATACTTACTAGCTGTGTGACCCTGGGCAAGTCACTTAACCCCAATTGCCTAAAACAAAAACAAACAAACAAACAAACAAAAAGTTCTTTAATCATTAAGCATCAAATGGACATAAACCAAAAGGAAAACACATAGCAAATATAACTATCCTTCTACAATCATCAGATCAAGAACTGAGGTAAGGAGTTCAGGAAAAAAAAATAAATAAATAAGATAAAACAAACAAATCCTTCATTTAAAAAAAAATCTCCCCCACCCCACCACTACCACTTATATTTAGGTAAGATGAAGATTAACCCTTCAATATATCTAATATTTGAAACTAAAAGAAAAATAAAAGAAGGATTTATTGTTAAAAATTTTATATGCTATCTTCAAATGGTACCAAATGCCATGATATTTTAATCAAGTATTCAGTATTAGACCTCCTTTTACCTACTGAGAAGAAAAACAACAATAAATAGTTCCCCAAAAATGAGTCTCTTGTTACCTATTTTAATATTGTGGGAACACTCAGGATAGCAACCTCAATATACAAATATCATTAATATGTGCACAGCATTTCTGAAATGTCTTTTTCTTTATTTCAAATTTAGTTTAAAATTAACAATTGCACTGACAGTTTGAGAAACACATAAATAGATATGTGAGTCATATGGGTATATTTTATAATGTTCCAGTTTGTGCTTGACTTACAGATGATTAAAGAATTTAATTTACCAACCTTTATTTGTTTTCAGTCAATCTATGGGAATTTTCTCTTATGCACTGAGTTATTTTTAGGAAAATTATTTTGAATCCTTATTTACCTCTACCTGTCCAAGCAGTAGAAGGGCAGGTCTCCAACTTCTGAGGGTGGCCCAAGTCAGCAATTTAATAGAATTTAAGTAGAAGACTAGTGGTAAAACATTTTTATTTCTTTCAATCCTACTGCTAATGTTACCAAACAATTTAAAACATTGTTTTAAAATTAACCCTGCTGAATATCAGAGCTCCTTTGACCTACTTAAAGCACACAAACCCACAAAAACAAAACAAAACACAAAGCAAAGCATTTTAATACACAAATGTGAATCTCCTTGCATTTATTCCAAACCTGAATTTTTATCCCAAACTCATTGAATAAAACATAAACAAAGGTTGAAGAATCACAAGTTGTTTTTTTCCCCCAATAGACTCTTCAATGGACCAATGTGGAAGAATAATGGGTGATGCATAGCTAGGTATGGTAATCACCATGAGTAAGTGTGTAATTAAATTGGAGAAAGGCCACTGACCCACTTTCTTCCAAAATCTACAGAAGACTTACTTACACTTTTTTTGCTTCTAAATTACTGTGATTTTTATCAATGAAGGCAAGATCTGTAATGGGGCAAATATAAACTCATCCATAACTTCTCATCTGGCACCTAGTCCTGAGAAAAGGAGGCAGATAAATCTTTTTCTGTTTCTTGTAATATTTCACTGATGCCAATGAACATAGCAAATGTTCATTCTTGCTACAGGACTGTCTATCTTCTATATTGGTCACACATAGATTGGTTGATGCCCCTATGGTTTTATTATCCTGGAATTTCACAGAGAACCTGGACCTTCTTCACCCTGTAACATCCCTATCTCATGCCAACCACCATCTCCCTTTGGGAAATTCTTCAAGAGCCTGTATTTCAGGTAGGGAACCAGGCTTGATGTAATTTATTTCCCCTCTTGGTTCTACTTCACCTCTCTTTTATATATTGTTTGACTCCATTAGAATGCAAGCTACTTGAAGGCAGTATCCATCCTTTTTTTCTCCTATATATATTCCTACTGTTTTGCATGATGCTTGGCATATGGTAAGCCTTTAATAAACAAATGCTTTTTTGCCTACTGTCTGAGTTTTTCAACATTTTATAAAGAACCTCCTAACAAATATCTTCTCAGATTTATGCAGCTTTTGTTTGTTTATTTGTTTTGAGAGAGGTGTTGTTGTTGGAGGTGTTAGTCTATTTGTTTTTGTCTGTATCTGGAGTTTTGGCCAATGAATTGAACTTCTTAAGACACAAGAACTGATCATTTCTCTGAATCCTCACTCCAACTGTTTTGATTCGTACTTTTTTAAGATCTCCCATTTAGGGAAAAATGTGCTTTACACACACACACACACACACACACACACACACACACACATCTGTCAGAGATTATAACAGTCATTTAAAAAATTATAATCTCCACAGCACTTATCTAACATGAACTAAACAATAAAATAATCAGGCCTGAAGAAAAAAAACAGAATTTTTTTTCTCATTCACATGGCCTCCAGAATATGGTTAAAATGCATATATAATATGTAGTGATATTTAATCTGTGTTTTGCATAACTGCATCTTGGTACTAGATAATACTCTGGAATGTGAGATGGAATTTTGAAATGAGCAGTCTGTTTCCTGCAGATAAGTTTATACATAGTATTTGCCATCAGAAAAAAGAGCTAAAAATAATAGCACCCATAAAAGAAAATGAGAAACTTCCAGTTCCTTCTTAACTTCCAACAGTCTCCCTACCCATTTAAAGATTATGATACCACATTGCATCTTTTTATACTGCATTAAGTTTAGTCAGACATACCATGAGAATGTAGAAAATCTAAGCACTTCAAATTGTTTAAAAAAAATTTGAGTTCCAAATTCTTTTTCTCCCCCCATCCTTTCTCCTTCCTTGAGAAAGGAAGAACTTTGATTTCACTTATGTGTAGTAATGCCAAACATATTTCCATATTAGCCATGTTACAAAAGAAAACACAAACAAAATTACAAATTTTTTTTAAAAGTTTAAAAGTATGCTTTGATCTGCATTCAGAGTTCATCAGTACTCTCTCTTTGAAGGCAGATGGCATTTTTCATCATGGGCTTTTGAAATTTCCTTAGATCATTGACTTGATGAAAGTAATTAAATCTTTTACAGTTGATCTGCCTTACAATATTGCTGTTACTATGTGTAATGTTCTCCTGGTCCTACTCATTTCACATTGTATCAATTCATATAAGTCTTTCTAGGTTTTTTTTTTCTGAAAACTTTCTGCTCATCATTTTATATAGCACAATACTATCCCATCATACTCGTGTGCCAAAACTTGCTCATCCATTTCCCCACTTGATGGACATCTCCTCAATTTCCAATTTTTTTTTGGTTAAAACAAAACAAGCCACTATAATTATGTTTGCACAAATAGGTCACTTTCCCTTTTCTTTTATCTCTTTGGTAAACAGACCTAGTAGTGGTATTAGTGGGTCAAAGGCTATATACAATTTTATAACCCTTTGGGCATAGTTCCAAATTGCTCTCCAGAATGGTTGGACTAGTTTGCAACTTCACAAATAGCACTTTAGTGACCCAATTTCTCTAAACCCCTCCAGAATTTGTCATTTTCCTTTTCTCTTATGTTAATAAATCTGATAGATGTGAAGTGGTATCTTGGATTTGTTTTACTTTGCATTTCTCTACTGAATAGTGATTTATAACATTTTTATATGACTATTGACAACTTTGATTTCTTATTCTGAAAATTGCCTATTCATATCCACTGCCATTTATCAACTGTAGAGGGTCTCATTTTTATAATTTTTTTGAAAGTTCCTACAATATATTTCCCCAAGTTTCCCATTTTCCTTCTATTTTTGGCTACATTAGTTTTTATTGTGCAAATGCTTTTTCCCCTCATGTAACCAAAATTTCATGTAATCAGAATTATCAATTTTACTTCCCATGATCTCCTCTATCTCTTGTTTGGACATAAATGCTTCTCTTATCCATACATTTGACAGGTACATTTTTCCATACTCACCTTTTACATATATCTAAATCATTTATCCATTTTGCCCTTATATTGCTTAACAGTGTGAGATGGATCTAAATGTAGTTTTGGCCAAAGAGGTTTTTTTCTCAGTTTTCACAGAATTTTTGCTAATTGGTATGTTCTTAACCCAAAACTTTGGATCTATGGGTTTATTAAACACTAGATTAATATGATCATTTATTACGTATTTTGTACCTGATCTATTCCACTGATGCACCACTCTATTTCTTAGCTAGTACCAGATTGTTTTGATGACTGCTTTGTAGCATAGATTGAAATCTGGAATTGTTAGACTGCCCTTCTTAAGATTTTTTTCATTGATTCCCTTGATATCTTGACTTTTTATTTTTCTAGATGAATTTTGTACAATTTTTTCTAGATCTATAAAAATATTTCTTTGGTGGTTTGATTTGTATGATAAATAACTAAATTAACTAAGGTAGAATTGCAATTTTTATTATATTTACTTGGCCTACCCATGATCAATTAATAATTCTCTAATTGTTTAGAGCTATCTTTATGTACATGAAAATTGTTTTATAATTGTGATCATATAGTTCCTGGGTTTGTCCTGGCAGGTAGATTCCTAAGTATTTTATATTATTTGCAGTTATCTCAAATAGAACTTCTCTTTCTATCTCTTTCTGCTAGGTTTTCTTGGTACCATACAGAAATGCTGCTGTTTTATGTGGGTTTATTTTATACACTGCAACTTTGCTAAAATTGTTCATTTTTTCAACTAGCTTTTTAGTTGATTCTTTAGGATTCTCTAAGCATACCATCATGTCTTTGCAAAGAGTGACAGTTTTGTTACCACATTAACTGTTTTTCTTCCTTCAATTTCTTTTTCTTGTCTTATTGCTAAACTAACATTTCTGGTACAGTATTGAATAATAGGGAGCTAGGTGGCCAGAGTACTGTGTCTAGAATCAGGAAGACTAAAGATCTTAGAAAATGTATGTATCATCTTCCCATAAAGAAAGGTAAGCAAATTAATCTTATTGAGTCACTTATGATTTCTCTTTAATGTTTACTATTTTATGTTTCTCTCAAGTCTTGTATTTGAAAGTCAAATTTTCTATTGAACTATGATTTTTTTCATCAGGAATACGTGAAAATCCTCTATTTCCTGAAATATCCATTTTTCCTTGTAAGATTATACTCAGGTTTGCTAAGTGAGTTGTTTTTGGTATTTATTCCAGCTATTTTGCTGTCTGGAATATCCTATTCCAAGCCCTTTTATTCTTTTTATGTCGTAGGTACTAAATCTTGTATGATCCTGACTTTGGTTCCACAGAATTTAATGACTTTTTTCTTGCTGTTTGAAATATTTTCTCTTTAACCTAGGGCTTCTGGAATTTGTTTATAATAATACCAGGAATTTTAATTTTAGTATATCTTTCACATGGTGATTGGTGGATTCTTTTAGTTTCTATTTTATTTTTTGGTTTGAGGATATTAAGGTATATATGATGTCTAGGCTCTTTATTTGATCATTGCTTTTAGGTAAACCAATAAATTTTAAATTATCTCTCCTTGAATCTAACTCTCTTGGATTTGCCAAGACTTCAATGTTTCCTTTTATTAGTTTTGAGGCCTCACCTTTCTCAGATCTCATACTCATTTTACATTGTTCACCAGAGCCAAAACTTCAGCACCCCAATGACTATTTTCCCCTCTCTTCCTTAGATCCAGCCTAATTGTCTACTCCTTGCCCTGTATTCCTAGTTTTGATTCAATTCTTCTGATTGTAATGACAGTATTCCATGTCTTATCTTGGTGACCACCAGGTACTCAAGATGTCGAGTACAAATATCAGGAGACTTAGGTTATAATGGTGAGTCTGCCACTAAATGAGTATAGGATCTCTGTGGAAAATAGATATATCATTTGGAATTGGTACTGAACCCAATTGTCATAGTTTTAGTAAGGTTTCCCTCACTGAATCACATTATTTGACCTCCTTTCCCAGAACAGAGCCCTAGTCTTCTTATCATATGTTTTAATACTTAGATGACCAAAATCATGACCCAAAAGGGATAGCCATGCTATTCAAATTTAATAACTAAGGAGTCTTATCAAATCCTGATTGGATCTTATTGGTTTCATCAATAGTGGATTAAGGCCAACTCAGTGGAATGGTTTGGGCCAGAGGTTTATATTAGCTGAACTATTTGGTTGGTTTCCATCTCCAGTAGCATCTTAGGCTGAGCTGACCATCACTCTATTCTCCCCTTACCTCTTCAAATGTTTATATCTTTACTGCCTCTGTCCTCTGTACCCTACAGCTATTCATCATATTTTCCTTCTTAAGTTATATTGTATTTAGTTCTCTACATATTGTATTCTTCAGCAGAGTAGAAGATGTTTGCTTTACTTTTTTTTCTTTGTATTTCTAGAGCTTCCTTATACTTAGTAGGTCTTAACTGTGAATTTGGTAAATTCATTAAATTTAATTCATTAAAATTATTATTATGTTTTTTAAATTCATCATATTAAATGTGGCAGACAGGTTGAAAGAGACATCTGATTACAGGATCACAGATTTGTTGCCAAAAAGGATCTCAGAAGACATCTTTTTCAACCACCTCATTTTAAAAATGAGCAACATAAAGCCCAAGGAGTTTAAGTGATTTGTCTCCAATTTTACCAGAAGTCCTTAGTCAACTAGTTGGTTCAGTGGATAGGGTAGACTTAGAATAAAAGAATCTTGAGTTCAAATCCTACATCTTATACTTACTGAAAGTCAGGAACAGAACCTATCTCAGCTTTTGATACCTCATTCATAAAATGGGGATAATAACAACAGTTACCTCACCAGACAACCGTAAGCATCAAATAAGATAACATGTAAAGCACTGGGGAGACCTTAAGATGCTGTATAAATGCTAGCTATTAGTAGTAGTAGTACCAGAGACAGGCTTTGATCATAGTCTTCTGACTCTGGAGCCAGAATTCTTTCTAAGGTATCACATGATTTGAACAATTGTGAATAAATAATGACAAAGTATCTAAAATATATACTTTTCCAAGTCTCCCTGAATTACTGTTACATATATATGCACTAGAATATAGATATGTATACATAAACTCATACACACATATAGCACTTAATACGTACATATATATTTCATACTTTCTTATGAAATGTATCATTAGATGGTTGGTTGTTACATTGTAATTGGTGAGAGAATATATTGGTTCCCATATTGACTAACTCTTCCTAAACATTTGACTTCTTATATACCAAAATGAATCATCAGTTATTTAATGCATCCTAGCTTGTTTTCCATTATTGTTCAATCCTTTTAGCAACATGTGATGGGAATATGAACTGTACTCTTCATTCTAAACTATTTTAGACCTCCATACCTTCTCTCCAGGACATTTATCCTTTCCTTAAAATCCTGTTTAAATTCCATATATAACTGCTATTTATTTTTGTTAGTTTTATTCACTTATTAATTAAATGATATTTTCCCATTCTTATAAAATTTTCCTTTGCTCTTCTACAGCTGACCATATATTTCAATCTGCTGTTCTCTTTTCTTCTTTTCATAATGAGTGGTATAGTTGTGATTTCAACAAATGCTGAAAGTATTTGCAACATTCTGATGTCATATACAAGTTACATAAGTTATAATTATAGATAACTTTGCATAATATTTCAGCATTTGCAAAGAATAGGATATCTCATTTGATTCTAATAACTCTTTGAGGTAGGTCCTATCATCATTTCCTTTTCATTGGAGGATATTGAGACTGACAGAAGTTTAGTGACTATTGTAGAGACACCCAGCTACTAAGTTCAAGAGGTCTTCCTGACTTGACCAGTGCTGTATCCATTATTCCATCTACCTGTCTAAAATTACAAAAAGAACCATAGATCAAATTAAATGTTAGGTACATTAGATCAAAACAATTAGTCATTGCTTTAGTTTATTACCTAGGGTTGACCATGAGAAAATATTCTAAAAAGTACCATTTTCATGGAAATAACTGATTGATTATATTAATTGCTTAAAAAAATCATGCACCATAGATAATTAATCCACATAGCTTACAAATAGATGACTTACATTTATGTATTCAATTCACTTCATATCAAATTAATAAGAATTTATTAAACATAAACTGTCAGATGCAGTGCTTAGCGCTATGGATTCAAAGGCAGAAATAGAACAGTCCTTATTCTTAAGGAGTTTATGTCACACTTAAATCTTTGGGAAGGCACTAAACATAAGAACAAGTGGAAGGAAACTGTGTGTATTCACCATTTCTGAAAGTATAGTAAGTTCTTGAGGTCTGTGTTCCCTGAACCCTAGAAAAACCAATATGCAAGGGTGAAATGGGTAAATTGAAAAAGTGAAACCTAGCAATAGTGTCAAAGGGCACAATGGTGTCTTAGGCTAGATAAAATTACTGTCTTCAAATGTTTGGTGGATTGTCAAGTTGAAGAGGGAAGAGCGTTGTTCTGTGTCACTTCAGAAGGCAGTTAGGATAAGACAGCAAATACTTATAATAAGATTGTAAGTAGAACTGAACTCAACATAAGAACTTTAGAACAATCAACTTTATCCAACTAATGGACGTAGCAGAATGTCAGTATGCAAGAATTTTGTCCTTTATTTTGCATTGCTTTTAACAAACACTCCCTCTTTTAGGCTACTGTAGCCTGTTTCACCATTATATTTTTCCTATATTTTGTAATTTATTCTAGGCTTCCTACATCTAACATGGATTCTCAACTTCTTCAGATTTTGATTAAATTTAAGAATAATTTCTTAGCAATCATATACATATATGTGTGTATACATATATACACAGGTATATACATATGTGTATATATATATACACACATATGTCTAGATATGTATATGTGTGTGTGTTTCCACCTGTATATGACCACCTGAATTTAACTGACACATGTACACAACATAAGATTTGTGATTATTTTCCCCCATCAAATGTTTGCTATGTGAACATCAATGAAAAGTTTCAGTATCTACACTGACAGACTGAAGTACAGAAACTCAAATGTCTATGTCAAAAGCTGCCATTTGAACTTTCAACAATGGCCAGACATGTCACTTGCATTGACAAAATCCCAAGAAACTAATGTTGAAAATAATCCTTAGTAGATTTTTTCCATTATAAAAATTGTAGAATAATTTTATACACAGTAGAGAATATTTATTTTGACATTAAGTAGGCAACAATTTTTGCCAGCATTTTTTTTTCCACTTTCACAATTTCTTACAAATACCTCTAAGTGCTCTGGTAGGTTACTGAGGCCAATCTATGTCACTATCATTTTTAAGCACAATTCTTGGAAGAGCAGGGAGGTGTAGAAAAGGATATGCTTGGTAGTTTCTTCATCAAATGGTTTATATTTCACCTTTTTAGGAAAAGGAATGTTTAACAGAAGTTTGATTCACCTTCTTACCAATTTATAAACATTACCATTGTTAGTATATTATTTTTCCACTTAAATATTTATGGAAGTAATTTAGTTTCATGTGCAAATTGTCCACTATGAGTATTTATGTAATAGGTGGACTCCTCCTATCTGTTAAAAGGTGAGAATGTGACGGGGAAGTGGGGGCATCATTGGGGGGGAGGATCATGAGACTTTCTTTTTAAGACTAACACAAAATTCAAAATATTAATAAATTGATTTTTTCTGATATATGCATACTTTTTGACTGCAATTACCTATTGGGAAAAAATTATTCAATTAAATTAAACATTTTCTGAATTAGATAAATTAACCCTTATCTTTTTTTTAAATACTTATTTGTACTGTGATGGTTTTGGAGTCAATGTCTAACCTCTGAATTATTTAATGTATATGGTCAAATTTTTAAAGGCTATGGAACTTTATTATTGCAAATTCTATAAACTCATTTATGAAATTGGTCATGTGGAACTAAATATAATTGTATTGGAATGGTTTCCCTATTTGGATATTTCATCAATGTTTGTTATTGAGTTGAATTGTGCCTACTGCCAGGCATTTTAACATAGCTTCTGAAATTCAAGTACTATGATATCCACATAAAAATTGTAAGTGATCAGATTACTTTTTCAATACATCAAGCTTTGAGAATCCCCTAGAACAGATATAATAGTTATAGTGATACAATTTGTTATTCATTTATTAATATAACATCATCAGAAATAGTAATAAGGAAATTATATATCTTTATTGTACCAAATGAAATACCGAGAGAAAGAGTTCCAGGTATGATTAATCAATTTATTAATTAGGCTGTTGTTGTTGTTGAACTTTTTTCAGTTATATCCAACTGTTACCCTATTTGGGGTTTTCTTAGCTAAGATACTGGAGTATTTTGCCATTTCCTTCTCCAGTTCATTTTGCGGATAAGGAACTGAGGCAAACAGAGTTGAGTGACTTGCTCAGGGTCACACACTTAGAGTAAACATCTGAAGCTGGATTTGAACTCATGAAGATGAACCTTCCCGATCCCAACCCCAGTACTCTATCCACTTTGCCAGCTAGTTCCCACCTAGCTGCCACCTAGCTGCCTCCTATTTACCAGGCTATCAATAACCAATAAATTGAGGCCATTGATCGCTCTGGGTGATCAAAGACCCCAAGTGAACATCACAGGCCCCTTTAAATACAGGTGTGCCTTCCTGACAGTAATTGGGACCACTACTGGTAAAGGCAAAAGTGATCCTGATTGGTGGACATTTTAATGAAGACATGGGCTGAGTTCTCAACTTCTCCCTATTACTTAATCATTGGTGAGAGGCAACCATATTCTTGCCATAAATTGTTATAATACCACATAAGTGTCAATGTAACTCAAGATTCCACAGGAATTAATCAGAAAATCCAGGATTCAAGTCCAGGTTCTCTGATTCCAAATTTAATTTTCTTTCTATAGCACAAAGCTTCAATTCAGTCATTGAGAATGACTGAACCTAAAATAGTTCAGCAATATGCCCATGACAAAAAATTCCTTGTGGAAAGTTCTGGTCAATCTGATCTTCATCTCACTACAAATCAATCAGCAAGCATTTATTAAGCATAAACTATGTCCCAGTTCTATACTATGGCATGGCATAGCATATTAATTCTGCTAGGTACTTTTCCTTTATTTACTCTCTCCCTTTCCCAGATCAAGAGTGTTGTAACTGTTATACATGAATCTCCAGGATGCTCTCCTTTACTCAATGTTTGGCTCACAGTCTTTTCTTCACAATTCTTGTCTTCCTACTAGCAGATTTCCACAAACATATGGGCACTTCCTCAAATACTCTAACTTCTCTATTTCTTCAATTTATTCAAATCCTTCGATCTAATACTACACTCCAATTCAGCTACACAAAGAGATGATCATTACTTTGATTTTGTCATCACTAGCAAGTTGGCCTTTACATTTAAATTACCTTATTTGATCTCTTGCCATTCCACTCTCCATCTTTCTTTCATATCCCTAACCCTATTGTTAGTAATAATTATGAAGTCTAATCTTTTTACCTTGCTAGGCCATTTGCAAACAGGCTACACTCTTCTTCCTTCCACCCTAGCCAGTTAGCTCTGTAATGTCCTCTTTTCTCAAGCCATTTGCCCCTTTTTTCTACCAAAATTTTATCTTTCCCAAGCCTTACGTTAATCCTACTATCCACTGCCTTTGCTCCTACTCATGTACCACTGAACAAAGCTGGAAATTTTTTTTAAAGAAAGGAAAAACAAATAATTGACTAGGCATTATAAACTTAGGTTGCATAAGCTCAAATGGGCCTTCACTACTGCAAGCCAATCCTTTTAGTTGTTTCTAATATATTTATTGTTCCACTCACCACAACAGCTTTTCCATAATGTTTTATCTCTCCTAAACCTTCCCATAGCTTCTACTTCCCTTACATTCTCATATGAGAACCTTGTCTCATATTTCACTGAAAAAAATGCTGCCTTTGACAGTTCTAACAACTGTTATCTCTTTGATACTTTCAACTCTATAGGTTTTGGTGATACTGCACTCTCCTGATTCTCCTACTACCTGTCTGACAACAGAGTCTCAGTCTCTTTTGATTTATCTCTAACCAGATTGCACCCACTGACTAAAGGTGAGTCTCAAGACTCTATCTTGGGCCCTTATCTCTTTTTCCTCTTTATTTCACTTGGTGATATCATCAGTTCCCATGGATTCAGTTATCTTTATAGATGATTCTGAGATCTATTTATCCATCTCTAACTTCTATCCTGACTACCAGTTTCACATATCCAACTTCCTACCAGGCATCTTGAACTGGGTGTCTTACAGCCATTTTAGAGTCATCATATCAAAATCTATTATTATCTTTTCCCCCTGAGCCTTCCCCGCTTCTTAATTTTCCTATTATTTGTGGGAGGAGGGAGGTACACAACCATCCTCTCAGTCACCCAGGCTCACAAACTAGATGTCAAGCATTGTTTCTCATTCTCTCACACCCTCCACATTAAATTGATTGCCAGATCTGATCAATTATCCTTTGTAACATCTTTTGTATACACAACCTTCTCTCCTCTGCTACCATCCTGGTGTAGGCTTTTACCACCTTATGTCTAGACTACTACTATATCTTTCTTATTAGTTTTCTTGCCTCAAATCTCTTCCCTACTCCAATTACTTCTTCACTCAGTTATCTAATTGATCTTCTTAAAGCTCATGCCTAACCATCACCACCATATCCTCCATTAAATAAATTTAAGAGGCATCCTATTACCTGTATAATCAGTTATAAAAACAGTCTGTGTGGCTTTTAAATCTCTTAATCAACTAGCCTTATCTTACTTTTCTAGTCTTCTTATGCTTTATTACCCTCCATGTACTCTGCAGTCCAGTGACAACGCCCCCCTTGTTGTTTGTCCCACAGGACCCTCCATCTCTTACTTCTTTCTGGATTTTCACTGGCTATATCTCTTTCCTGGAATTCAAACTCTCCTTTTCTCTGCCTCTTGGCTTCCTGGTTTCTTTCAGGTACCAACTAAAATCTTACCTTCTACAAGAAACATTAACCTTCCTTCTGTGAGTACTACTAATGTCTTCCTTCAGTGATTGCCTCCAATTTATTGTGTATCTACCTTTTTGTACATAGCCACTTGCATGTTGTCTCCCCATTTAGGCTGCTAACTCTTTGAAAACAGAGATTGGTTTTTAATTTGTTCCTCTTGTATCCCTAACACTTAATGCAGGGACTGATTTATAGCATATGCTAAATAATGCTTGTTGATTGACCCTCGAAAAGCATACATTCTATTGAGGGAGACTATATGCACATCTCTGCATAATAAATACAAGACACCTAGGTGATCAATAAAAAATTCATGTCAAAGAAGTTTGAAATGAATCTTAAATGAAATAGCATGGTAAGAAGTGACTATGAGAGGGAATGTATTCCAGGAATGGGGCACAGAGTAAGAAACTGTATTTTGTTGGACCATAGATTGTGTGACGGGAGTAATGTCTAAAAAGTGTAGAAAAATAGGTTAGCACCAAGTTATGGAAGGTTTTGAGCACCATAAAATTCTATATTTGATCCAATAGTTAAGAGAGAGTCATGGAGGTTCATCAGTTATAACCCCAAATTGTGAAAAACCTTATTGGAGCACTATTATTAGGTCTGTCTATTTCAGTTCATCCATTTCACTCTAAGATATTGACTTATCCAGAACTAAGGGAATACAATCCTTATTCTTACATTAGTACAGGTGAAGAATTATGCTATAATCTTAAAGATGATGAATATACAGTTTCTTTCCAATTGTCCTTAATTATTAGTGCATTTCTTAAGGCATAAGTATAATGCATGATCACTCTTTTAGAAGTTGTTTGGATTAAGTAGCTGTTCTGTTTGTAACAATTTGTTAAAATTTAATGTAAGCTATCATTTATTTTCCTGAAAATTATGTTGTTATTTAGAATTTTTGTTCATGGTCAATGCCAGGGGATAAATAAAATCAACCAGCAATTTATGTGACTTAATATTTCACCTAAAACAGGTAGATCTTTGTTTAGGAGTGGTGGCTAAACAATTATTAGAGACAGTCTAGTTTCAGATTTAAAATAAATAGTAAACCCCCTAACAATATACCTTTTGAAACATTTTTTAATAGGAAAAAAAATTATCAGCTTAAATCACACTGAATTTCATGCATCCAAAACTATTTTTTTGTCCTTTGATCCATTATTGATTTGAAAATCCACCCTGAATCTGCCAAACCTCCAGCACTGATCTGGTACTTTGTTACTATTTCTGCTTTTTCACCTATTGGGCACTAACTGTTTACCTAATGATTTCCTTTCAGGTTCCATTCGCTCCATACTGCATAAACACTGTCATTATTAAAACTTTCTTGGTAAATGAATTTAGTAATTGAAATGACTCTTGTCCTCACTTATCTGCTCATTGTTACCAATTTTCAAGATGTTAGGGAAAGTGTTTTTCTCTCTAACTTGAAAATGTATGCTTCATCTTTTGTTTTCCTCTCTGCGACACTATGTGAATTATGGTGCTATATTCTGTGTGTGTGTGTGTGTCTGTGTGTCTGTGTATGTCTGTGTGTGAGAGAGAGAGAGACAGACAGACAGAGACAGAGAGGGAGAGACAGACAGAGAGGGAGACAGACAGACAGAGAGGGAGACAGACAGACAGAGAGAGAGAGACAGAGGTAGGAGACAGAGAGAGAGACACACACACACATAGACAGAGACAGAGAATGTGTGAGTAAGAATGTTTATAGTAATGTAATACAAAAACTTGACCTGTATCCAAAATGTTGGCAGAAACAATACCAACAATAAAAGTATAGTGGGTTTCGGATAAAATGTTGGGATTAAATTTTGGAAAACCTGGGCTCAGAGTCTGTATTTGATGTTTACTGTTGTGTGATTAAACAAGCAAGTCATTCATTAGCAACTCCATAGGACTTAACCACTAAATGGTAAATGGGTGTCATCTATATGGCTTGATGGAATTCCCATATGGAAAGACAGCCCAAATTTTAGATCCCATATATAATAATACTTAACAATATAGCACACTTTATTCTCTATAGAGTAGCTTTTACACATTAAATTATTTGAGCCTGAACAATCCTATGTTATGAGAAAAAATTACATTTTTTCTCTTTATTCTTAGATATAGGTATAAAGTCTGTAATCATATTCTATAAGGTCTTGCTGAACCCCTTGAAAATGTTAGATCCTTCCCAGAACTCATCTAGAAGGAGAGTCCTTTACCCTCAACCTCAGCCAGAGTTTTATCTTTTAAATATTCACTCCTAAACATTTATCTCCTAAACATTCACTGATCACTGAGTCTAACTCCATGTGCCCTTCCCCTGACTTCTTTCAATATCTTCATTATAACTTCTATCAATAAGGATTCCCCACACAAGACTAGTCAGGTGAGAAAGGCTGTCAAGTAGGCCACCCATTGAAAACTGGCACCTATTGGAAAATGTGCTTTAGTTTCTCTTACAACACAGGGAGATTTTTGACAACTTTTCTCAGTTCAAAATTGTCAATAACTTGATTTCCCCTATTCAAACAGGGACAAAGTAATGTCATGGCATATAATAGCTACTACCAGATACTAAATAAGGATGGTACATGTTCTGACAGATCAGTTTTTGGAAAGTTTAGCTACAAGTAGCCACTGAACTATTCAATATTATCCAGCAATGCTCTGTCATTGAGTTCTATCTTTGATCATGGACTCATTGAGGTACTCCATACAAAATTCTCTAGGGCTGCCCCCTGATACCTTGGGATTAGTCCATATATCTCAGAGGGCCTGGTTAAGCCTAACAATATTGCAAATTCTTTGAAACAACCTCCAGCAAGGGCATAGATGGCCATAAAATTCGCCACCAATGTCATTACCAGAAGAGCTACAGAAAAAAATAAAAAAGAACAAAAATATTTTAAAATTAAATAAAAGCAGTGAAGGAAAAAAACACTAGGAAAACAAATGAGAGATATGCAAAAAAATTATGAAAAGAGAATTAACAACTGGGTAAAAGAGGCACAAAAAATGCTGAAGAAAATAGTTCCCTAAATATCAGAACTTTGCCAAAGAGCAAAAGAGTGGGAAAAATATGAAAAAAAAAATTCCTTAAGAACCAAAATTGGCCAAGTGGTAAAATAAGTTAAAAACTCCCATGAAAATAATAACTAATTAAAAATTAAAATTGGCTTATGGTAGCAAATAGACAACAAGAAACAATAAAACAAAGTGAAAAATAAATATGTGTATATGTATGTGTGTATAAAATATGAAATATCTCATAGAAAAAGAACTGAACTGAAAAAGATTGAAAGATAATTTAAGAGTTATTGGACTACCTGAATGCCATAATCAAAAAGGAGCCTAGACTTCTTATTTCATGAAATTATAAAGAAAAACTACTCAGATATCTTAGAATCAGAGAGCAAAGCAGAAATGGAAAGGATCCACCAATTACTTCCTGAAAGAAATCCCAAAATGAAAACTCTCCAAAAATTATAGCCAAAATCCACAGTTTCTTAGTCAAAGAGAAAATACTGACAACAGTCAGAAAGTAATAATTCAAATGCACTGGAGCCACAGTGAGGATCACCAATAATTTAGCAGCTATGATCATAAAAGAGTGGAAGGGATGCAACATGATATACCAGAGGAGAAAGGATGTAGGATTGCCACTAAGAATAACCTACCAAGCAAAACTTGAGTAGAATCCTGCATGGGAAAAGATAGATATCTGATGAAACAGATGACTTCTCAGACATTCCTGATGATGCAGAGCTGAATAGAAAGTTTGACATTCAACTACAAAACTCAAGAGAAACATAAAAGGTAAACATGAGTGAGAAATCATAAAGTACTTAACAAGGCAAAACTAATCACATACTTACATGAGAAGATGACATGTAATCCCTAAGAACTTTATCATCTTTAATGCAGTTAAAAGGAGTCTATTGAGACAGAGAACATGGATATGCTTTATGTTGGGATGATTTCAAAAGAGAAACAGAAAAGTGAGAAAGAGGGATCTACTGGGAGAAGGGAAAGGAGGAATGTGGAAAATTATTTCACATAAAAAGAGGACTACAAAGAAGAGTCTTTACAACAGAAGGTAAAATAGGAGGAAGAGTGGGCAAGGCTTGAATTTCATTCTCATTTAAACTGGTTTAAGGACTTCCACTTCTGGGAGCCAAGATGGTGGAGAAAAAAGGTAGTCGCTCTCACCCTCCCCTAACAACCTCTGAAAGCCCAGAAAATATGACCCCAGAAAAAACCCCGGAAGGAGCTGAACCAGAAGAAAGATGGAGACCAGCAGTGCAGTAGCCCAGATAGCTAGAAGGATTAATGGGAAAGGCCCCTCTTATCCTGGGGGACAGGGAGCAGTACAGAATGGGAACTGCCCAGCCAGGTAGTGGAAAGACCCACTTTAGCACACCAGGAGGAGATTCTGGTGCCTCGGCATTCTACAGCAAATGGGTCTCCCAATGCCTCAGCAAAAATAAGGGAAGCAGCACTACAAAGGGCCCCAGGCAGATACGTACCCTGGAGCATTCATCTGAAAGAAGCTGAAGAAAGCAACCTGGAGTTGCCCAAAAGTTGCTGATTCCAGCCCAACACCAGGTAAGCTGCCAGAACTCTACAGCCTCCAATTGCCAACGTAAGAGGCCCCAGCACACAAAGCCAGTGATCAAGAACTAGGCTCCCAACACAAGAAGATTGGGTCAGTGCCCTCTGCTCCCCAGCAGGACAGCTTAATCTCTTTAAAGGCCAGGGAATAAAGAAACATCATGAGTAAAAAGAAACGTATGATATACTCATCTTATGAGAAGAGTGAAGATCAAAACAAAAATTCTGAAGAGGACAACATTGTCAACAAACCCACATCTGCAACATCAAAAGGGAATACGAACTAGTCTGAAGCCCAAAAAGTCTTCTTAGAGCTCAAGAAAGATTTTAAAAGTCAAATGAGAGAGGTAGAGGTGTCCTTAAAAAATACAATTGGTCAATTGGAAAAAATAAGTACACCCGAAGAACACAAGTCCCTAAAAAACACAATTGGCCAACTGGAAAAAAAGTACACTGAAGAAAACAAATCCCTTAAAAATACAATTGGCCAATTGGAGAAGAAAGTACAAAATCTAACAGAAGAAAACAATATGTTCAAAATTAGAATTAGACAAATGGAAACTAATGACTATGAGAGATCAAGAATCAGTCAGACAGAAACAAAAAAAAGAAAAAAGAAAAAATATTTGAAAACGTAAAATACCTCATGGATAAAAAAACTGACCTGGAAAATCGATCCAGGAGAGACAATTTAAAAATTATTGGCCTACCTGAAAATCATGATGATAAAACGATCCTGGACAGTATCTTTCAGGAAATCATAAAGGAAAACTGCCCTGAAGTCCCAGAACCAGAAGGTAAAATAATTATAAAAAGAATCCTCCGCTCCCCACTAAAAAGAGATCCCAAATTGAAAACGCCAAGGAATATGATAGTTAATTCCAAAATTATCAGATTAAAGAGAAAATACTGCAAGCAGCCTGAAAGAAACAGTTTAAATATCATGGAACCACAGTCAGGATTACACAGGACCTTGCAGCCTCTACAATAAAAGACCATAGGGCATGGAACATGATATTTTCTAAGGCAAAGGAGCTTGGAATGCAGCCAAGAATTAACTACCCAGTGAAAATGAGCATGATTTTTCAGGGAAGGAGATGGATATTCAACAAAGTAGGGGACTTCCAAACCTTCCTGATAAAAAGACCAGAGCTCAACAAAAAATTTGATCTTCAAGTACAAGATTCAAGAGAGAGATAAAAAGGTAAATGGGACAGAAAGATACAGTATGTTGTTAATAAGGGCAAACTGTTTGCATCCCTACAAGAGAAGTTGATACTTGCAACTCTTGAGAACTGTATTGTTATTACACCATGTTAAAGGAGTATACATAAAGGGGGTGTATACAAGTTGACTTTGATGTAATGATGAAAAAAAAATCTAATCAAGTGGATTAAATGAATCCAAGTAAGTGGATTAGTCTGATCTAAGAAAATGTACTAAGAAAGGAGGAGGCAGACAAGGGTAAATTATATTACAGGAAAAGACACAAAAATCTATTACAGCAGAGGAAAAGAAGGGAGGGGGATGAGCATTGTTTGAACCTTACTCTCATCAGATTTGGCTCAAGAAGGGAATAGCATAATCAGTTAGGTATAGAAATCTAACTTGCCCTGTAGGCAGTAGGAGGCAAAAGGGGAAAGAAAAGGAATGGGGGACAGAAGGAAGGGAAGAAGCAGTAAGGATAAAGGGGAAGAAAAAGGAAAGGGATAATAGAAAGGAGGTGGGACTGAAGGAGGCAGTGGTCAAAAGCAAAACACTAGTGTGAGGGGGAAAGAAGAAAGGAGAAAGAAAAGCATAAATGGGGGGGAGGAAGGATGGAAAAAGACACAGATAGTAATCATAACTGTGAATGTGCATAGGATGAACACTCCCATAAAACATAAGTGGATAGCAGAATGGATTAAAAACCATAATCCCACCATATGTTGTTTACAGGAAACACATTTGAAAAAGGGTGACACATACAGGGTAAAGGTAAAAGGCTAGAGCAAAATATATTATGCTTCAGCTGAAGTAAAAAAAGCAGGGATAGCAATCCTGATCTCAGACAAAGCAAAAGCAAAAATATATCTTAACAAAAGAGATAAGGAAGGAAATGGCATCCTGCTAAAAGGCACCATAGACAATGAAGTAATATCATTACTAAACATATATGTACCAAATGGTTTAGCATCCTAACTCTTAGAGAAGTTCAGGGAGTTACAGGAAGAAATAGACAGCAAAACTATACTAGTGGGTGACCTCAACCTCCCCTCTCTGAACTAGATAAACAGAACCAGAAAATAAGCAAGAAAGAAGTTAAGGAGGTGAATAGAACATTAGAAAAGTTAGGTATGATAGACCTCTGGAGAAAACTGAATGGGGATTGAAAGGAATATACTTTTTTTTCTTGGTGGTACATGGCACATACACAAAAATTGACCATGAACTAAGGCATAAAAACCTCACAATACAATGCAGAAATGCAGAAATAGTAAATGCATCCTTTTCAGATCATGATGCAATAAAAATTATATGCAATAAAGGGCCATGGAAAGATAGACTAAAAAATAATTGGAAACTAAATAATCTAATCCTAAAAAATGATTGGATTAAACAACAAATCATAGAAACAATCAATAATTTCATTCAAGAGAATGAAAATAATGAGACAACATACCAAAACTTATTGAATACATCAAAAGCAGTTCTTAGGGGAAGTTTTATATCTCTAAATGCTTACCTAAATAAAATAGAAAAAGAGGAGATCAATGAATTGGGTATACAACTAAAAAAACTAGAAAAAGAACAAATTAAAAATCCTCAACTAAACACCAAATTAGAAATATTGAAAACCAAAGGAAAAATTAATAAAACTGAAATTAAGAAAACTATTGAACTAATAAATAAAATTAAGAGCTAGTTTTATGAAAAAACCAATAAAATAGATGAACCTTTGGTTAATTTAATTAAGAAAAAAGGAAAGAAGAAAACCAAATTACTAGTATCAAGAATGAAAAGAGTGAAGCTACCACCAAGGAAGAAGAAATTAAAACAATGATTAATAATTATTTTGCCCAACTATATGCCAACAAATTTACCAATCTTAGTGAAATGGATACATATTTACAAAAATAAAAATTGCCCAGATTAACAGAAGAGGAAGTAAAATACTTAAATAACTCCATCTCAGAAAAAGAAATTGAACAAGTCATTGATGTACTCTCTGGGAAAAAATCTCCAGGACCAGATGAATTTACATGTGATTTCTATCAAACACTTAAAGAACAATTAATTCCAATACTATATAGACTATTTGGGAAAATAGGTGAAGAAGGAGTCTTAACAAATTCTTTTTATGATACAAATATAGTGATGATACCTAAACTGGGAAGAGTCAAAACAGAGAAAGGAAATTATAGACCAATTTCTCTAATGAATACAGATGCAAAAATTTTAAACAAAATATTAGCAAACAGATTACAGCAACTTATCACAATAATAATACACTATGACCAGGCAGGATTTATACCAGGAATACAGGGCTGGTTCAATATTGGAAAACTATCAGCATAATTCATCATATCAACACCAAAAGTAATAGAAACCACATGATCATCTCAATAGATGCAGAAAAAGCTTTCGACAAAATACAACACCTATTCCTATTAAAAACACTAGAGAACATAGGAATAAATGAAGTCTTCCTTAAAATGATGAATAGCATCTATCTAAAACCTTCAGCAAGCAAGTAATGTGGACAAGCTAGAAGCATTTCCAATAAGATAGGGGCTGAAACAAGGATGTCCATTATCACCACTGTTATTCAACATCATACTTGAAACATTGGCTTTAGCAATAAGAGAAGAAAAATAAATTGAAGGTATTAGAATCAGCAAAGAAGAAACAAAGCTATCACTCTTTTCAGATGACATGATGATATACTCAGAGAATCCTAGAGAGTCAAGTAAAAAACTACTTGAAATAATAAACAACTTTAGCAAAGTTGCAGGCTATAAAATAAACCTATATAAATCATTGGCATTTCTGTGTATTACCAACAAAGCCCAACAGCAAGAGATAGAAAGAGAAATTCCATTTAAACTTACTGTAGATATTATAAAATATTTAGGAGTCTACTTCCCAAAACAAACCCAGGAACTCTATTACAAAACACTTTTCACACAAATAAACTTAGATCTAAAAAACTGAAAAAACATCAGTTGCTCATGGGTAGGCCAAGCTAATATAATAAAAATGACAATTCTACCTAAGCTAATTTACTTATTCAGTGCCATACCAATCAAACTACCAAAACATTATATTATAGAGTCTGAAAAAATAATAACAAGAGTCATTTGGAGGAGCAAAAGGTCCAGAATATCAAGAGAACTAATGAAAACAAATGTAGGGGAAGGTGGCCTAGCCATTCCAGATCTTAAATTGTATTATAAAGCAGCAATCATCAAAACTGCTTGGTGCTGGCTAAGAAATAGAGTGGTGGATCGGTGGAGTAGGTTAAATATGCAAGACATAGTAGTCAATGACTATAGTAATCTATTATTTGATAAACCCAAAGACCCCAGCTTCTGGGATAAGAACCCACTCTTTGAAAAAAAACTGCTGGGAAAACTGGAAAAGAGTATGGCAGAAACTAGGCATAGTTTCTCACACCATATACCAAAATAAAGTCAAAATAGGTTCATGATTTAGATATAAAGGCTGATACTATAAGCAAACTGGGAGAGTAAAGAATAGTTTACCTATCAGATCTATGGAGAACAGAAGAATTCTTGACCAAACAGGGAGAACACTATGAAAAGCAAAATGGATAATTTTGATTACATTAAATTGAAAAGTTTTTGCACAAAGAAAGCCAATGCAACTAAGATTAGAAGGAAGGTAGAAAATTGGGAAAGCATTTTTACAACCAGTCTCTCTGATAAGGGCCTCATTTCTAAAATATATAGAGAATTAAGTCAAATTTATAAGAATAAAAGCCATTCCCTAATTGATAAGTGGTCAAAGGATATGAACAGGCAGTTCTCAGATGAAGAAATTAAGGCCATCTATAGTCATATGAAAAAATGCTCTAAATCACCCTTGATTAGAGAAATGCAAATCAAAACAACTCTGAGGTACCACATCACACCTATCAGAATGGCCAACATGACAAAACATGAAAATGATAAATGTTGGAGAAGATGTGGGAAAATTGGAACACCAATGCATTGTTGGTGGAGTTGTGAAATGATCAAACCATTTTGGAGAGCAATTTGGAACTATGCCCAAAGGGCTATAAAAGCATGCATACCCTTTGACCCAGCAATAGCATTTCTAGGGCCATATCCCAGAGATATCATACAAAAGGGAAAAGGACCTAAATGTACAAAATATTTATAGCAGTATACCTATTTATAGGTATTTACTCCTTTCCTGGCCTGTGCCCTGTTCTATGAGTGACCACAAGCACCCTTTTCTGCCTTGAAACTGTAAGGAGGATTCTTTCTCCACAGCCACTACAAGCTCCACCACACCAGCACTTCTCCTCACCCCAGGACCACCCCTCAGAATTGTGACTCAGATCCAAGCATGGGCAAAGCAAGAGAATGCAGCCTCTGCACCAGCAAAGAGATCCCTGCAATCCCCCTCTGATCAGTCACTTGTTTCCCTGTCAGTCTGTGCATAAACAGCTGCTGCCCCATGCCGGGCCAGGATTGGGCTTGGGACTGGGACTGGTCTTCTCTTTCACTATGGTCACAGACCTTTCCTACTGATTTCTAAGTTGTCTTTGTCGTTTGTGGATGAAGAAGTGTGGAAACCACCACAGCTGTCCATGATTCAGCCCCCTGAGACTTGCTCCAGGTTCACTGAGACCTGGTTTTTAGTAGTGTGCCCCAAGCTGAACTGCATTCCTCTCTCAGCCCAGTGTGATAGACCTTTCAAGTCAACCATCTAGGTTGTCTTAGGCTGGAAATTTGTTTCACTCAATCTTTTTGAGGGTTTTGCTGCTCTAAAATTTGTTTAGATACAATTTTTACAGGTATTTGGAGGGGTTTGGGGAAGAGCTCAAGCAAGTCACTGCTTCTACTCTGCCATCTTGGTTCTGCCCCTTTTAAGTACTTGCTTTCTTCAATTAATTTTTTTACATCTTTTTCCATTTTTGGTGCTTCCTTTACCAAGTTGTTGACTCATTTTTCCTAATTCTCTTACATCACTCTCATTTCTTTTCCCTATGTTTTCTACCTCCCTCAATGCATTTTTAAAACCCTTTCTTTGAGCACTTCCAGGAGTTTCTTTTGAGACTGAGACAAATTCACATTTTTGCTTGAGGCTTCACATGTAGCCATTTTGACACTATTTCTTCTTCTGAGTTTGTGTTTTGATCTTCCCTGTCACCCTAGTAGCTTTCTATAGTCTAGTTCTTTTTAGTTTTTTTTCTTCTTCTCATTTTTCTTGCTTACATTGTAACATTTAACTTTTATGTTGAAGTTAGGCTCTTCACCTGGAGTGGAGGAGGCACTGTCCTAAACTTTTTGGACTAGGGGCATGGGGCCTTGTTCCTGGCTTGATGCACCTACACTGAGGCCCCATGGCTTTGTTGCTGGCTTGTGGCGTGCTCTGCTGTTGGCTCACCCAGAAATTACCCGAGCTGGACTAAATTACACTTTTATTCCAGTGAGACAGACCTTTCCTGCTTACCTTTGTCTTGGGCTAGAAAATTATTTCACTTAACCTTTTTGTTGGTTCTGCTGTTCCAGAGTTCATTTTAGGTGTTAATTTATGTTTGGAGGTGACTTTGAGAGAGTTCAGGTAAAGTCCTGCCTTACTCCACCATTGTCCCTCCTCCCCTTCACAACATCTTACAGTGAGTTTCACTGAAGTTCTGTCTTCAGCATTTTTTTTGCAGTCTATGGGAATGCATTTCATAACCATACCTTCCACCAACATCTTATGCAAGTTACTCTTAGGTACACCTAAGATGAGAAATAGATGATAGGTAGATGATAAATAGAGCTAGATGGTAGAGAGATAAGTGATAGATGGATAGATAGATAGATAGATAGATAGATAGATAAATAGATAGATAGATAGATAGATAAAAACTTCTGACAAGATGGTGGCTGGCTACAAAAATTCTAAGAGTGGTATTTCTTCTTTAGCTTAGGAAGAAAGGAAATTAATGTGAGATTAGCCCTCTCCTGAGGTAGGAACTTTGATGAACTCTCAGGGGAGAATGAACATCATAGAATAGAATCTTGACATTTGTTTTCATCATTATTACCAAGAGAATCAGTGGCAGGAACATCAGCAATTCCTTTAAGACCATAAGAGATGATCTATAAATGGACATGAAGAGGAGTGTGGCTATTTTTTTTATTAGACATGGCAAAGCACTTGAATCCTATACTGTTTGTGAATGAGCTCTACCTGTTGTCTAAGAGCTTATCTCATATCAGTTTCTTCCCTTCCCAAATTGGGAAAAAAAATCCCAGTGTCTTTGTGACCAGCCACTATATTGATAAATGTTGTCACACATATTTCTATTTATTTCATCTCTGCCTCTCTCAGTCTATCTTTGTCTCCTTGTTTTTGTCTCTCTGCCTCTGTCTAGCTCTCTTTCTCTCTTTCACTCTTTTCTGTCTTTATATGATCATGTCATCTCTTTTGAACTCCAGAATTACATCCTCAACTGTCTAAAAGACATTTCTACCTAAATGACTAATGAGCACATGAAATCCAACATATCCTAAAATAACTTCATTCTTTTTCATTTTAAAGTCATTTATGCTACTGACTTTATTATCTTTGTCTACACAGTAGCACCATTTATCTGGTTTATGACCTTTGTAACTTTGGAATTAACCTCATATTTTTTTCTTTCAATATTTCTCAAGGCACATCATATACCAGGACCTTCCAATTCCATCATTATCATCTTTCTAGTCATTCCTTATCTCTTTTTTAAAAGTGTTAAGTACCTTAATACCCTACTTATTGTTACTTTCCTAGGAATTTTGAGATAGTCTTTCTTCTACTAATATTCTATGCTTCATAATGCATTTAAGACAATTTTATATTTAGATTGGATCATGTCACTTCTACAGTTGAAAATTTTCTGTGAGTGGGTAATTCCTCCAAATAAATTTCAAACTCCTCTGTCTGCCATTGTAGGCTCTATAGAACATGTTCCCATAAGCTAGAGCTCAGGGATTTGAGACTTTAAATAGGAAAGATAGATAGATTAATAGATTAGATAGATAGATAGATAGATAGATAGATAGATATTACATATATAAAGATAGATATATCTTCTATACATTAAAATAATTTATTAAAAATAAATTTATAATAAAGTTACCTTTTTAATCCTATGCATTGTATTTTACACATAAAAAATAAAACTGTTATTCTAAAAATTTGACTTCACCAGACTGCCCAAATAGTCTATGGAAGAAAAAAGGTTAAATTCTTGCTCTAAAACAATGTATTATTTTATTTTTTACAAACTTATTTTGTCTTACTCTAGTGTATGAATTCTATAATCTAATCAAGCTAGATTATCTTCATCCCAAACATACACACACACACACACACACACATACACACACACACACACACACACATGCACTTTGTGTTCCTGGTATCTGAGCCTTTATTCAAGTTCATCTCTATGCTAATGCTGCCTACTCACCTTCACTTTGATCTCTTTTTTCCCATTGAGCCAATCAACTTACTAAAACCTAAGTTGAATTCAAGGCATCTATCCTCAGAAGCCATCACTGATGACCTTGGTCCAAAATTCTGTCCACTTTCAACCTGACATAGCATTGTATTTGTTAACTTCATTGAATTTTACAGGTAATATTGTGTATTCAACCCTATCAATAGACTGTAAGTTGATTGAGGATAAGGAGGATAATTTATTTAGACTTTGCATCTTTACCAATGCCTAGAACAGTGCTCTACACACAATATGCATGACAAATGATTGCATTTTATTTGACCAAGGGTAAATTACTTACTCTTTCTTAATTTCATTATCTATAAAATGGGAAAATAAAATAAACACTACCTTTTTCACTTTTTATGGGAACTCCCATAGGAAGAAAGTCCTATTAATAATTCAAGTTGGCATCTTCTAGGCAACTTAGTCTTGGGGAGTTGCCTAAAGCACTATGAGGTTAAATGAATTGCTGAGGGTCACACAGCCAGTATGTACCAGAGGTAGGTTGAATGCAGATCTTGGTGGTTCTGAGGCCAGCTCTCTATCCCCTTGATGTCAGTGCTATGTAAATTGGATTTATTATCAAAGAAATGAATCATTCCAGTCTTACTTTTCTATAATGATTGAAATTAATCTTAGAGAAGAGCTGCATTGTTCAAAACAAAGAAATGCATAGTATCTTGTAAGCACACAAAGGTATATGACTGGGAAAAATAAAACTTTTTATTATTACTTCATGTTTTTTCCCTCTTATTTTAATGGGTTGCAGTGGTTGTGATGACTATAAATGGATGAAATTGTGTGGCAAAAGCAAAATGATTTTGTTCTTCCAGTGAATCTCATTTAGAAGTCATCTCAAATGATCTCTTCTTATAGGATAAGAAGACATTTTTTCCTCTTTAATGTATGATCCTTTTATCTGTTGACAGAAAGATTTATTTAACTGTGCATGAATTGGCTTCCAACAGCTCTCCTATTCTAAATACACCTGTACTCTGCTGGGTACCTGCATCCAACCTTCCCCAGCTGTCTTACAAAGTTTTTTTTTCTCCTTTCTTTCTAATTTAAATATTCAGTAGCAAATTTCATAGATGAAGCTGTTTCAGTGTTCTTTCATTTTAAGATTGTTAATATTAGTTCTAAAACATAGATAGAATACATATATATATACACATATGCCCGTATACCCATGTGTACATATATACATGTATAAATGAAGTATTTTGCTGTGCATTTAAAATGAATTGTTCATGCCTAATATTAAATATAATAATGCATCCTAATGTATAGTAAGAATATTATTTTAAAATAAAATCAATTTGCAAAAGATAAAATGTATTTTTGCTTATGTGAAATTAAAAGATTATTGCATGAATAAAATTAAAGTGACTGAGATAAGTAGGGAAACAGATGATGGGGAAAAAACTTTGTATCACATATCTGATAAGGATCTTATATCCAACATCTGTATGTTACTAAATTATTAGACCTAAAATAGCTTACCAATAGATCAGTGGCCAACAGATATGAACAAATAATTCTCTAAAGAATAATTTCAAACCTCTAAGAATCATATGAAGATTGATCTAAAATATATCTGAATCAAAACAATTCATTCATGAGGTTTTACCTCATGCTTAGCGGATTGGTGATGACCAAAGATGAGACTAATCTATGATGAAGGAACAAGGGGTTGTGGACAAATGGATGCACGAAATGTGCTGTCTGAGAAAATTGTGACTTGGTCCAATCTTTCTGGAAAAGAATTTGGAATTATGCAAATTGACTAAAATATCCATATTTTCTAACTTAGAAGTCTCACTGCCAGTCATGTACCCCAAGGTAGTCTACAATAAAAAGAAAGGCCCCACCCAGCAATACCACTTCTAGGTCTGTATCCCAAAGAGATCATAAAAATGGGAAAAGGACCCACATGTACAAAAATATTTATAGAAGCTTTTTGTGGTGGCAAAGAACTGGAAATTGAGGGGATGCTCATCAGTTGGGGAATGGTTGAACAAGTTGTGGCATATGAATATAGTGGAATACTATTGTGCTATAGGAAATGGTGAGCAGGCAGACTTCAGAAAAACTTGGAAAGACTTATATGAGCTGATGCAGAGTGAAATGAGCAGAACCAGGAGAATATTGTACACAGCAACAGCCATATCATGGGATGGCTGTCTTTGATACACTCGGCTCTTTACAGCAATGCAAGACGATTCCAAAAGATTCATGATGGAAATTGCTATCCACACCCAGAGAAAGAAATATGGAGTCTGAATGCAGATGGAAGCATACTATTTGCTCTCCTTTTCCTTTGTTGTTTTGTTTTATGGCTTCATTCTTTTGGTTCCTCCCATTAGTTCCAATTGTTCTTTACATTATGACTAATGGGAAAATATGCTTAACATGAATGTATATGTAAAGCCTATATCAGATTTTATGCTGTCTTGGGCATGGAGGGGGACAACTGGGAGGGGGAGAAAATTTAAAACTCAAAATCTTATGAAAATGAATGTTAAAAACTAAAAATAAATAAATTAAATTACATTAAAAAAGAAAGGCCTCAAATATGTGAAAATACTTGTAGCAGTACTTTGTAGTAGCAAAATAAAAAAAAACAAACAAAAACAATGTTGACAACTTATTTACAAAATCTGGAGGTCATACATGCTTTTGTTGTCCTGTCTTTTTTTTTTCTCTTTATTTATTTGTTCATGTTCCAGGTCTTAAAGCTTCATTTACTTTAAGTCTTTCCCACACCACCTTGTTTGATTACAAATCACTTCCTGACTCCTTCCATCTGATTGTGATTTCCTTGGGGCTGGATCTCAAAGTGTCTCAACCTCCTTCATTAATGGGAATTTCACACTTCACCAGCCTATGTCTCTGCTTCAGTTGAGATTTAGGTCCTCACAAGTAGCCCCAGCTAGATGTAGCACACTTTCCCTTAGATTTCATGGAGTACTACACAGCTCTCCACATCATAGTGTCTGTCCTAATGACCTGTCCCACTCCATATTTACTCTGGTTTTTATGATATTTTCTGTAAATAACTCCAAAATTTATATATTGAATGCCAATTTCTCTGATAAGTTCCAGGCCCATAGCACAAACTGTTTCCTGGATATTTCAAATTCTATGTTCTATAGATATTTCAAATTCAAACTGCCCAAAACAAATCTCATTCTTTCCCCCTTCCCCACCAAAAATAAAACCCTACCTATCTTCAAAATTTCCAGTTTTATTTATTTGTTTATTTTAGAAAAGAAAACCAAACTGCTTATTGATAATGCAAAAGAAATGCTTAAGGAGGCAAGAGATTAAGTCAGAGTCCCATCCTAGTCCCTTTCCTCCAAGGGTGGATGTAGGCAAATTGATCCTTTGGAGAGAATGACTTCTAAGAAGTGCTGTCAGTGAAGTCTCAGCTATGGACTCCTGCTTTGTCTTCAGCCACCTCTCCTTTTGAATTTGGGTGGCCCTGAACAAAAGACTAATCCACACTTATTAGTTGCCCCATCATATCCTGGCCATCCTCCATGACAGCCTGAGGCTTCTTGTATATTCAACTAATGTATACCCTTTAAGGTATACTGTGTGCTGGTCCAGGTTGAGGTGAATATTCTTGATTTCCCCACACTCTGCAAACTTGTCATGTATTTCTTCTTCAGGGGCTTCCTCCTGGACCCCATCACAAAGAGAATCCAGCCTGTTATGGCCTAGGTTCATCTCCATCCTGCTCCACAATGTCATAATTCTACTGCATTCAGGCCTGGGACTATTCCTCTGAGCTGAAACCATAACCCTTGAATTTCTTGGCCTTCTTCAGTTTGTAAATTATCTCGTCCCCATCCTCATCCATGGCAAAGTCTTCACCTCTGGCATCATGAAGGTCCAGCACGTCTGCCATTTTGCCAGTTCAGACTCCTCAGAATTTTCCAGTTTTTATAGAGGACATCACCATCCTTTCACTATTTCAGGTTCACAAATTCACTGTTTTTCTCATGTCTTCATTTGCCTCCTCAAATATCTAATCAGTTGTCAAACAGCACCTCTCAATAAAGTCTCTTTTCATCATTCATACAATCATGACCTTACCTCTGTTCTCTATCACCTTTTGCCTAGACTATTACATAATTCTCTTTATTGGTCTTCTTGCTCAAGCTTCTCCCCCAGAGCTGCAAAAGTGTTTTTCCTGAAGCACAGATTTGACCATGTCACTCAATAAACTCTGCTATTGGGGCAGAGCCAAGATGGTGGAGGGAAAGCAGTGACTTGCTTGAACTCTCCCCCAAACCCCTTCAAACACCTGTAAGAAAAAAATGGCTCTAAACAAATTCTAAAGCAGCAGAACACACAAAAAGACAGAGTGAAACAAATTTCCAGCCCAAGACAACCTGTATGGTTGATTGGAAAGGTATATCTCGTTGGGCAGGGAGAGGAGTGCAGTTTGGCGTGGGTGTGCAGGTCACAGCAAATCTGGAGCAGGTCTCAGGGGACTGAATCACTAGCAACTGTGGTGGTTTCCAGAATTCTCAACACATGAACACCAAAAACAACTTGGAAGGTCAGTGGGAAAAGTCTGTGACTTTGGTGAGAGAGAAGCTAGGTTTCAGCCACAAGTTTCAAGCGCAGACCTCAGATGCCTTCTGACTTTCCCACAGACTGAGGGGGAATCGAGCAGCTGATCAGAGGGGGATTGCATGGATCTCTTTGCCAGTGCTGAGGCAGGAATCTCTTGCTTTTCCTGTGCTTGGATCTGGGTCACAGTTCTGAGGGGCGATCCTGGGGCAAGGAGCAGTGCTGGTGTGGAGGAGCTTGTTGTGGTGGTGGAGAAGAAACACCTCGTACCTTATCATAGCACCTTGGAAGAACTGAAAATTTACAGGTCCCTAGAAGTAGCTCTGGAAACTGCTGTACAAACCCCCGAAGCTTGGGACAGTACATTCTCCACATTGGAAGCAGACTCTTGCCTTAACAAAGAGTTTAAAACTCAAGTAATTGGCCAGGATCATGAGTAAGCAGCCCAAAAAGTATCAGGCTGTATTATCTTACTTTGGTGACAAAGAAGATCAAAACATACAACCAGAACAAGACAACAAAGTCAAAGTTCCTACATCCAAAGCCTCTAAGAAAAATATGAATCAGTCCCAGGTCTTAGAAGAACTCAAAAGGGATTTTGAGAAGCAAGTAAGAGAAGTAGAGGAAAAACTGGGAAGACAAATGAGAGTGATGCAAGAAAATCATGAAAAACAAGTCAACAGCTTGCTAAAGGAGACCCAAAAAAATACTGAAGAAAATAACACCTTAAAAAATAACCTAACCCAAATGGCAAAAGAGATCCAAAAAGCCAATGAGGAAAACAATGTCCTAAAAAGCCAAATTGGTCAAATGGAAAAGGAAGTCCAAAAGATTACTGAAGAAAATACTTCCTTAAAAATTAGAATAGAGCAATTGGAAGCTAGTGACTTTATGAGAAATCAAGACACTATAAAACAAATCCAAAAGAATGAAAAATTAGAAAACAATGTGAAATATCTCATTGGAAAAACAACTGACCTGGAAAATAGATCCAGGACAGAGAATTTAAAAATTATTGGACTATCTGAAAGCCATGATCAAAAAAAGAGCCTAGACATCATCTTCCAAGAAATTATCAAGGAAAACTGTCCTGATATTTTAGAACCAGAGGGCAAAATAGAAATTGAAAGAATCCACTGATCTCCTCCTGAAAGAGATCCCCAAAGGAAAACTCCTAGGAATATTGTAGCCCAATTCCAGAGTTCCCAGGTCAAGGAGAAAATATTACAAGCAGCCAGAAAGAAATAATTCAAGTATTGTGGAAACACAATCAGGATAACACAAGATTTAGCAGCTTCTACATTAAGGGACCACAGGGCATGGAATATAATATTCCAGAGGCAAAGGAGATGGGACTACAACCAAGAATTACCTACCCAGCAAAACTGAGGATAATGTTTCAGGGGAAAAAATGTGTATTCAGTGAAATAAAGGACTTTCAAGCATTCTTGATGAACAGACCAGATCTGAATAGAGAATTTGACTTTCAAATACAAGACTCAAGTGGAACATGAAGAGGTAAACAGGAACTGTTCACATTCCTACATGGAAAGATGATATTTGTAACTCATGAGACCTTTGTCAGTATTAGGATAGTTGGAGGGAAAATTATATGTATGTAGATAGATAGATAGATAGATAGATAGATAGATAGATAGATAGATAGATAGATAGATAGAGGGCACAGGGTGAGTTGAAGATGAAGGGGTCTGGAGAATAAAATTAAGCAGTGAGAGGATTATACTAGGAGAAGGAGAAAGGGAGAGGCAGAACAGGGTGAATTATCTCACAAAATAAAACAGAAAAGAAAAGGCTCTTACAGTAGAGGGGAAATGGGGGAAGGTGAGAGGGAATGAGTGAATCTTATTCTCATAGGATTTGATTTAAGGAGGGAATAACATACACACTCAATTGGGTATGGAAATCTGTCTTACTCTACAGGAAAATAGGAGTGGAAGGGGACGAGAGAGTAGGGGGATGATAGAGAGGAGGGCAGATTGGAAAAGGGAGTAATCAGAAGCAAATACTTCTGAGGAGGGTCAGGGTCAAAAGAAAGAATAGAATAAATGGCAGGGCAGGATACAATTAAGGGAAATAGAGTTAGTTTTTCACAGCATGTCTACTAAGGAAGTGTTTTGCATAGCTGCACATGTATAACCTATATTGAGTTGCTTGCCTTTTCAATGAAGGTGGGTGGGGAGGGAGGAAGGGAGAAAATTTGGAACCCAAAGTTTTAAAAACATATGTTTAAAAAAATGTTTTCACATTCAACTGGGAAATAAATACAGGAAATGGGGTACAGAAATCTATCCTGCCCTACAGGAAAATTGAAGGGGAAGGGGATAAGAGAAGGGGGGGGAGAGATAGAAGGGAAGGCAGACTAGGGGAAGGGGTATTCAGAATGCATGCCATCTTGGGGTGGGGGAGGGGTGAGGTGGGGTGAAAATTTGGAACTCAAAGTCTTGTGGAAGTGAATGTTGAAAACTAAAAATAAATAAATTCACTTAAAAAATTAAAAAAAAAATAAACTCTGCTGTTGTTGTTCAGTCATTCAGTCATGTCTGAATCTTCATGACTGCACTGTCCATGGAGTTTTCTTGGCAAATATGCTGGAGGTTTGCCATTTCTTTCTCTAGTTTTTATATAGGCAGGAGTTAGGTGAATTGCTAAGTATCACTCAGCTAGTAAATGTCTGAAGTCAGATTTGAAATCCAGGCACAGTGCTCTTATCCATTACAATGCCTACCTGCCCCCCAATAAAATTTGCTATCTCCCTATGAACCCTGAAATAAAATATAACATCTTGTTTTGTTTGTTTTTAATTTCTTTACAACTTGCTTCCAGCCTACCTTTCAAATCTAATCATGAATTACTTCCCCTTTCCCCGTGCTATCAGTGGCCAAACTGGATTCTTGGTGTTTCTCACAAATGAAATTACATCTTCAATGTCCTTACCTTTGCAGTGGTGATCTCATGTCCCTGAAATGCATTCAATCCCCACTAATGTCCACCTTATAAATGCCCTATTTCTTTCAAAATTCTTCTCAAACACTAACTTCTACTTGACCCCTTTGCATAGAGGACAAATGGAAAAATGAAAGGAAGATATGAGGAAAGATAATTAGGGGAAAAAGAAAAGAATATATGTGTTATAAATGTTTATAGCAGCTTTCTTTGTGTTGGTAAAGAAATGGAAATTGCAGGAATGCCTATCAATTGAGGAATGGCTGAAGAAGCTGTGGTATATAATTGTGACGGAATACTACCCTGCTATAAGAAATAATGAGCTCTATGATTTTAGAAAAAACATGCAAAGATTCACATCAAACAATGAAGAGTGAATTGAGCAGAACCAAGAGAATATTATATATAGTAAGTGAAATATTGTTTTAAGAATGATTTTGAGTATAGAAGTCATTTTGACTATTAGAAATAACAAAATTAACTATAAAAGACATATTAAAAAGACACTATCTGCAAGCAACAAAAAACAACTAATAAATGGAGGTATGTATAGAATAATTTTACATGTGTGTGCATGTGTATATGTATCCTGTTTGCTTCTAATGGTAGCCATCTCTGAGGTAGGGATGAAGGAGGGGAGAAAAAGGGGGAAAATAAATTTACATGATAACTTTGTTGTGTATTTAAAAGGAATACCAAGTTGTACATAGTGAATTTGCAGTTTCACATACAATTATCTTTTTTTATTGTACTATATTATGAAACTTTTTGCTTTATTCCAGAAATTCAATAAATAAATAAAAGATAAAAAATGCATGACAGGTATGAGTAGACTGCAACATATAACCAATTAAAACTTTCAAAGAAGAATTAAAAGAAAAGATGCCACAAAGGAATTCTATTATTGGAAGGGGAGATAGATAAGCAGTCAGAGTGTTACACACGTACTGTTGAGATGTCAAAAGAAAGAAAGGAACACCCTCAGCACATTGGATGAATCCCCTGGTTTGTTGTTTTTGTTGAAACACAGATAAAATGGAATATGGGTATATCACTTCTGATCTTCCTTATTATAGGAAGCTTCCAAATGACAAAATTACAAACCCGCTTGAGTATTTCCATGGGTCCACAGACAGTATCAAGCACAGTGCTTGTTACATGTTACATGTTGATTGTTCCTAGATTATTTTTGTAAAGATTGGCAGTCAATAAAGGCCAATAAATTCAAATCACTCCACTCGGTTTAAAAGAACTGACAAGATATTATGACATGATGTCTTTGTTAGGTAAGAACACATTCAGATTGAACTAATCAGATTATAACTAGGTACCACAGGAAGGAACTAATCTTTCCAGATTAGTTGAGGGATTTAGTTACACTGTGTGGGACTTGTTTATAATCAGCAAGTTAGTTTGAAATTGAGGATTAGTGGAGCTCCACTTCCAGGAGCCAAGATGGCGGAGTAAAAAGGTAGTCGCTCTCACCCTCTCTTATCAACCTCTGGAAACCCAGAAAATACCACCCCCCCCCAAAAAAACCCTAGAACAACTGAACCAGAAGAAAGACAGGGAGCAGCAGTGCAGTAGCCCAGGTAGTTAGAGGGATTAATGGGAAAGGCTTCTTTTACCCTGGGGGAAGGGAGGCAATATGGAATGGGAATTGTTCAGTCAGCTAGTGGAAAGACCCACTTTAGCACACCAGGAGGAGATTCTGGTGCCTAGGCATTCTACAGCAGATGGGTCTCCCAATGCCTCAGCAAAAATAAGGGAAGCAGCACTACCAAGGGCCCCAGGCAGATAAGCACCCTGCAACATTCATCTGAAAGAAGCTGAAGAAAGCAACCTAGAGTTGCCCAAAAGTTGTTGACTCCAGCCCAACACCAGGTAAGCTGTCAGAACCCTACAGGCTCCAACTGCCAACCAGGAGGAGACCCTGAAGCCCAGGTGGTGGAGCAGGCAAACACCAACAGCTGTACCTCCAAGTGTCTTAGTGAGGAAGGGGGAACTGGTGGAAACCAGCTCAGAAAACCACCAGGTGCCCCAGCATTCTACAGCAAAGGAGTCTCCCAGTGCCTCAACAGAACTAAGGGAGGCAGCACTGCAAGGGGCCCCAGGCAGATAAACACCCTGCAGCACCCATCTAAAAGGAGCTGAAGAAAGTTAAAGGAAAGGAAAAGCAGGCAACCTAGATTTGCCTGAAAGTCCCAGCCTTGCTGATTCCAGCCCAACACCAGGCCAGGGAATAAAGAAACACTATGAGTAAAAAGGAACGTACAATAGATTCATATTATGAGAAGAGTGAAGATCAAGACAAATTCTGAAGAGGACAACACTGTCATCAAACCCACATCTGCAACATCAAAAGGGAATATGAACTGGTCTGAAGCCCAAAAAGCCTTCTTAGAAGAGCTCAAGAAGGATTTTAAAAGTCAAATGAGAGAGGTAGAGGAGTCCTTAAAAATACAATTGGCCAATTGGAAAAAAGGTACACTGAAGAAAACAAGTCCCTAAAAAACACAATTGGCCAATTGGAGAAGGAAGTACAAAATCTAACAGAAGAAAACAATATGTTAAAAATTAGAATTGAACAAATGGAAATTAATGACTCCATGAGAGAGCAAGAATCAGTCTAACAGAAACAAAAAAATGAAAAAATAGATGAAAACGTAAAATGCCTCATGGGTAAAACAACTAACTTGGAAAATTGATCCAGGAGAGACAGTTTAAAAATTATTGGTCTACCTGAAAGTCATGAAGAAAGAAAGAGCCTGGACAATATCCTTCAAGAAATCAGAAAGGAAAACTGCCCTGAAGTCCTAGAACTAGAAGGTAAAATAACTATAGAAAGAATCCACCACTCCCTACCTAAAAGAGACCCCAAATTGAAAACACCAAGGATTATAATAGCTAAATTTCAAAATTACCAGATTAAAGACAAAATACTGCAAGCAACCAGCAAGAAACAATTTAAATATCACAGCATCACAGTCAGGATTACACAGGACCTTGCAGCTTCTACATTAAAAGACTGTAGGGCATGGAACATGATATTCCGTAAGGCAAAGGAGCTTGGATTGCAGCCAAGAATCAACTACCCAGAGAAAATGAGCATGATTTTTCAGGGGAGGAGATGGATATTCAACGAAATAGGGGACTTCCAAACATTCCTGATAAAAAGACCAGAGCTCAACAAAAAAAAAAATTGATCTTCAAGTACAAGATTCAAGAGAGACATAAAAAGGAAATGATGAATGGGCTGACTTCAGAAATATCTGGAAAGACTTGTATGGTCTCATGCTGAGTGAAGTTAGCAGAATCAAGAGAACATTGTACACAATAATAGCCACGTTGTGTGATGACTAATATTGATAAACTTAACCCTTCCTAGCAATACAAGGATCTAAGACATCTCCAGAGGCCTTGTGATGGAAAAAGCTATCCACATCCAAAGAAAGAACTATGGAAGTTGAATTGCTATTTTTTTTCTCTTCTGTTGAGTTTTGTTTCCTCTTTCTGATGTTTCCTCCTATTGGTTTTAATTTTTGCTTACAACATCACTAATGTGAAAATATGTTTAATATAAATGTAAATGTATAGCCTATATCAGATTGTGCACGGTCTTGGGGAGGGTGGGGAAGAGGAAAGGGGAGAAAAATTTTAAACTCAAAAGCATATGGAAGTGATTATTGATAAATCAAAAGAAATTAATAAAAAAATTAAAAAAAAGAAATTGAGGATTAGTAAATCTATTGGCAGAGGGGAAGCTTTCTAGCCAAGCCTCTGAGAAGAAATCCCTTGAGCAAGGAAGAGTCTTAAACTTAGCCTCAATATCAATCCCTTTCCACTTTTATAATCACACTAGAAGATCACATCACCTTATGACTGGATCACTGAAAACATATACTTTATTATCTCTCTCCCTCCAATCTCTCCCTCCTGGAATCTGTTCTATCAATTATTACTTATTGGCAGACTTTTCAACAGTAGACTACTTGAGATTTAATTGCATGTTTTGATTTAGTGAGTAAAATCAAGTGTGAAATAATATGGACTGAATCTCATTACATAAAATCGTGTTATTCTTGATATTCTTTAATGTTCTTATCTATCATTGATTTCTTTTAGCAGTGAATAGACATTGACAAGTGAGTTCAATGTGATGATGCTATGAATTACAAATTTTAAGCTTATATTTTGTGTTCCCTCCATCAATCAGTTGCATTTCTTATACTCATTAAGCCACGAATTTATCAATTTGGGCACTATTTCCGTTGATGCAAGTTGCAATTCATGCTTTCTTATTCTATATAATTCTTGCCTGTGTTTGACCATAGGAGGGCTTTCTTTTCTTCTTTTAATGTTTTGAGGGTACCAGTGTATCAAACAATCTCTCCATTCTATATGGATGACCAATAATGTGGCATGGTACTCTGCTGGGAACAGGTTTAGGAATATCTCTGTTACATTACGAATATATATGGCTAGGGACAGGAGTAAATATGTATATTATTCATGTATATTATTCATAGATTGAGATATCTATCTATCCATCTATCTACACATATACATACTCATATACATATGTGTGTATGTATATATATGTACACACACACACATACACACACACACACACACACACACACACATATATATATCTTTGCCTTTCTGGATCTCATGAGGGAATTCTCTACCACAATCATACATCTCCTTCCTTGGGCTGATGCCTTAATTCTTTTTACCATCCATGAATCCCTTTATCTTTCCATAGAATACAAGATCCTACTTCCTTTCAAGAAAAATCTCGACCCCCTAAATTGGAAGTATCATTCAATTTATTTTTGTGAGGGACCTCAGAGATGATCTAATATAACTACTACAATTTTACAAATGAGGGAATTGAAGCCCAGAGAGCATTAGAGGTTTTCCCAAATTTCCATAGTTAGTAAAAAGAAAGGCCGGTACTCAATTTTAGGTTCTGTAAATCCAAATGTAGTTCTCTTGTTATTTTACCATACTTAATCTCTTAAATGATTGTTCCAGGTTAGATTCGAATTTAGTGTATTCAAATCTATACAGAAATATTATATATTTTTGTACCAACCCCATTGGACTACTTCCTCCCCAATTCATATTGATGATCCGGGTTCAGTTAATTACTGGATATGAGTTTTTAGTTGTTTCACTTGTGGCCACCCACCAGTGTCCTTTCCTTTAACATAAATTATCCAGAATTCAATTTTTTTTAAAGTACATTTGCTAAGGTGGCGTAGTAAGAAAAAATGATATCAAATATTTCTCCCCAAAACCCTAGGGGCACCTTCTTTCACAATTACTTAAAGAGACCAAAGGAAGAGCGGGCTTAAGTTTATAATAAAATGTTAGGGAGACAGAAATATAGAAAACACATGCCACCAAAGGGTAAACTCAAAACACCTGCCTACAATTTTTTTTTAAATCTGTAGTCCACATTCTTCTCTGAAACAAAGAGTCACACTCCCTAACACTGCTTCCTTCATCAGGTAGCTTTCCCTGTATACATCAGTATGTTTGTTGATATTTATACTCAATGTATCACTCTATGCTTTCAAATGGATACATTTTCAGAGGCTACCACTTACTAACAGCCAGCATGGCTAGATGTGAAACAGAGTTGCCAACCATTCCCTTTGGACTTTTTAGGAAATAAGCCCTAATGTTTATGTACTCCAAGACAAAATATCCTCTACTTTGCCTAGTGACTTTGTTTTTCTCATGAATTGCAATATTTGTTTCTCTGCCTTGTTTTTACTGATCCTTTACTTTGTGTGACATAATGGAGAGAGATTACGGAGTGTGTGTATATGTGTGTGTGTATGTGTGTGTGTGTGTGTGTGTAAAGAGGAGAGAGAGACAGAGACAGACAGAGACAGAGAGACAGACAGAAAAACTTTTTTCACCTGATTTCCCCCATCACAAAGAGCAATTTCATCATGGGCAGGGCTTGAACTTGGAGCCTGTCAATCTTAGCCTAGTCCGCCACTTGGTCCAACAGTTAGTTAGCAATTTTATGTAGGAGTAAGTATACTAACTTAGAGTGAACAACTCCTTGTTTTCTAAGCCTTCATTTTGTGGCTGAATAGCAAAGTATAATATTTTTCTGTAATACAATAAGCCCTTGATATAGGTCAGCAATGATATGAGTCTCCAAAGTTTGTAGAAACAACTTACTAAATGATGGCTCTCTGTCCTCCAAATATATTAAACAACTAATAAACAGTTTCTAATGGCCTTAGTTTTGATTATCTCCTTTCATCATATGCTTAGAAAATTAGTCACTAATCAGAACTTAAATGTAAGTTGTTAAGGCGCTTAGGCAGAACCATAAAAATCCACAGGAGTCCCTAGGCATCAGCTTGTTCCCAGATGACAACCAAGACAGACTCCAGCTTTCTCTGCTCTTGAAATTTTGAGTGTCACATGTTCACTTGAGAATAGTATTGACTGGCAATAGCACTTATAGGGCTATATCCCAAAGAGATCATACAAATGGGACCCACATGTACAAAAATATTCATAGCAGCTCTTTTTGTGGTGGCAAAGAATTGGAAATTGAGAAGAAGAAATTGGATGAACACTTGTCAAGTACAATTATAGTTTGGAACCGATTTGGGGAAAAGATTGGACTAGATTGATTCTGAGGTCCCTCCTAATATAAAAGAATCTTCAATTCTGTCATATAAACAAACAAACAAATAAATAAACATACACACTATCCATATATGTATGCATGTATATATACATACCTGTAATATATCACATACATACATATACAAATATAAAAGCCTATATATATGTATGCAGGTGATATATTACAAATATACACACACATACATGTATGTATATACATATGTGTGTTTGTTTATCTATTTATTTATTTGTTTTTTTTTATTTATTTATATGACATTCTTGAAGAAGATGAGTTTGCATTACACACAGTAAGGGAAGGAAAAGAGGAAGAAAAATGCCAAATTACCCCGGATAAACCTTTGCAACATTCTTGAAACTTTACCTGCTGCTAATTCCTTATTCTTTCATAGCTCAGGCTGAGGGAATAGTCTATGAGGGTACCCGAAGGTCATGCAAAGACTACTTAAATGTCTATTGGACTCAGGTCTCTGAGGCTCTTATCAGCAGTAAATAAACCTAGGCTGAGCTCCTCCACATGATGATTGTTGCTAACAAAGAGTTGCCAAAAATAATCAACCAAACAAGACACCTGTTAGGAAATGGGGACCTTGGCCTCTTTTTTAGGAATAAAGCCCATCCAACCCAACAAAAAGAAAAAGCTGGGATCAACCACAGTTATAAGGGGGATATGTATTGGAATTATAACAACATATTTATCTGGAGAGGCGGAGTGCCCCTGCCTGGATGCACCTCCCCTCATATAAAAATGCTCAATGTTGACATGAGATTGAATACAGTCTCTTCATGTAGGTTATGCAGACAATGGATCATTAATAGAGATTTTTAAAAGGTATATGAATGATTTTTTAAAAGGTTTAGCTTAAAATTATGATGATTAGAGAGTCTTGGAAATATTTTACTCAGCCTCACCCTAATAGATGTACTAACTTCTCATAGCTGTGTATGAAATTGATAGAAATTGATTTTGGCATGTGTCAGCAAGACAAGGCCCATAAACTTTAATATGTAGTCCAGGATAGAAAAAAAAAAAACAAAACAGCTATGTAAGGAATGAAAGTATGGCAACAATTAATTATGGTCCCACACTGTCACCTAAGAAATGAAACAAGAGAACATGATTTTATCCCATCGAAATTTAATTGTTCCAATTTTTATGTAGTTTTTCATATTCCAAGATGGCAAATTTCTGATATATTTCTGTTCAGTGAGATCAATCATAAATCTGTGGCATATGATATATAGCTTGATTCTCTCTTCTAGCAGTTATTCAAAAGACTAAATCATAAATATAAAATTAGTGTCATCCTTTCACAGTCCTCATATTGCTGAGACCTATTCATCATTTGGCCTCCTTTGTTGACTTTGGTTGTTCATGTTAATTGTTTGGTGACAGCATTTGAGTCTCAGCATAATAGAAATTTGATGCTGGCAATATTCTACAAATGATTCTATAGGTTCATTGCTTAAATACTACTAGTGGGGGGATTTTGGATCCCAAAACTAAAGTTATTAATGGATTCCATCAATTTCCTCCCAGAAACTTAAAGGCAACTTTACCTCTACAGGAGATAAAATCACCCATTTTATGCATAATACAAAATTATTTTATTTAGAAAAAAAACATCTTGGAGACTTAGAATAATTATATTTTAGGTCATCATTGTGTTCTTCCTCTTGTCTGACATCAATTGACACAGCAAAGTTTACAGGATTTTGTTCTATCACAATTAAATAACCAGAGTGAAAAAGGGAAATTAAATTACCAATTAAAAAACTAGAAAGAAAAGAAAATTATTTATTGATTGTTCTAACATCTAGAGCCTACCACCTGAATTTACCTGATAAGCATTTTCTTTCAATATATTCTATATACACTTAAATGTATGTGTGTTGTTTCTCCAAGAGAATGTAAAATCTTTGAGGTAAAGGATGGCCTTTTCTTTTTGCCTTTGTATCTGAAGATTCTAGTACAGTGTTCAGAACATCATTAGTGCTTAATAAATTCTTTTGATTGATCAACATCATCATCATCTTCACCAGTCATATTTATATAATGTTTTAAGGTTCAAAAAATCTGATCCTCATGATAACACTGTGAGATAAGTAGTGTTAAGTATTAACTCAGTTTTGAAGGAAAAGGAAGAGAAGTTCAGATGTTTCTATAGTCAATGTCAGTCATGGATCTTTGTGACAGGTGACTCAGTTGATAAAATATTGGGTTGGAATTAGGAATAAATTATTTCAAAAAGGGCCTTGGGCAATTATTAGCTGTCTGATGGTAGGGAAGTCACTTAACTGTACCTTTCTCAGTTTCCTCAACTAGAAAATAGGTATAATATTAGCACCCATATCCCAGGGTTGTTATGGTGATCAAATGAGATAATATTTGTAATATACTTATCACAATGCCTGGTGCATATAGTGTCTCAATAAATGCATGTTTCTTCTTTTCCTTCCTTCCTTCTTTCCTTTCTTCCTTCTTTCCTTTTTTCTTTCCATTCTTTTTTACTTCCTTTCTTCCTCCCTTGTTAATGATTTTGCTTTGTCATTTTCTGTTATCTTTGGATTGTATCTTGAATTCAGAATTTTCTTCCTTCTTTAATGTATTTGATGTTGATACACCTACATAGAATGCAGAGGAATTACATTGTTCTTAAACTTTGCCATATTTAGCTCAAGAAAGCTTTCTGTCTGTAAGATTTAAAAGTGGATATTTTAGGATGACTTTTATTTCTTTCCTACCCAATATGATTGGACCAATAACTTAATCTTAAATTCTATTTTTTATTAGGCATATTTTTTCATTGCACCCAATTCTTGTGTAAGTGATCATTAAGGAAATATTCAAATAAATATTCTGTAAGAAGAAATGTAGATCTGTATCAATGAAGGAAATTTCCACACAAAGGATTCCCCACTTCCTTAGTAGGAACTATTGAGTACAGAAGATTCCCATATTTTGACAAATGGATCCTACTCATAGTTAGTCTGTTTGTATAGATTTTATTTAAAGATACACACAGCGTAGAGGCTTTCTGACAGCTGTTCATATGATTCCTCTCCCCATGCAAATGTCCTAATGCTGAGTGTGCCAGCTGATGGTTGGAGTCAGTTCCATAGATCAGGAGCTGAGGATCCTTTCATTTGTAGGGATAAAGAGTGTTTAGATAATTAGGGCCCACAGTCCAAGCATCATGTGTGGACAGGTTGACTTTACTTCAGCCTGGTCCAATTTGTGTTTCCACTTGACAGTAGGTTCAAGCATCAGGCAAGTTCCCATGTCCAATTGATAAATGTTGGACACTTGGCCAAGCTTCAGTGTTTCCCATCATAAACATACTTTCACAACATTTACTTTCATAAAATTAAAGCTGTCTCTTTCTGCCTGGGGAGAAAAATGAAGAAAATTCACAAAGTGAAGCACATGAATTTTTTGGCTTCTAGAAAATTAGAATGATTCAAAATGTGTTTAATAACAAATAATGAGTGTTGTTCAGCTTAGCTAAAATGTTCAGATGAACTCCTTACCAAAAGGTTGGCCTCAGTCAAGGCTATACTGGTAAATATTTAACTACTAGCTGTTTGAAAAAAAAGTATGCACAATGTACTTCTCAATATCTTTCTTAAGTCTAGACAATCAAAACAATAAACCAAACCCTGATTTATCATGTTGGTGGTTTTCCTAGAGTGAATTTTCACCCTGAAATTTTAGCAGTCAGCTCACTAAAACTGGTTTTATCAGGCTTTTTCATAAATGTGTCCTCACATGATGTGAAGATTGAATGTTGCCTGCTAAGCTATAGATGACTGTGACCAACGTCTGTGAATTTGGGTTAAAAAATCAAAATAGCAGAATTGAGAAGGTACAGTTTAACAAAGTGGTGCAATTATAGGATGAGATTCTAACTCAAGCACAAAAGGTATAAAGCCCTTAAATTAAATTGAAGCATAGTCCAGTTCAAATGATAATTGCTTACTAAAACTTTAACATATCTCACCAGCTAGAATACATCTCTACCTCTATTGAATTCTCATAGAATGTTATTTCTTCCCCTCTGATGCACAATAGTCTTTGACATTACAGGAATATTTCTGTACAAATGTCATTTCACAATTCATCAAGGATCTGTCATTTCTTCAGAGTAGGTATTCACTGCACTACAACTTCATAAATAAACCTTAGGGAATGGTCTGAAGCTCAACACACAAATAATTAGTGTCTGAGGCAACACTTGAACCAAGGATTTTTTTTTAATTCCAAGTCCAATAACCTTTTTACTCTTCAGTGCTTCCTGTATCATTCACAAAAACACCATTAATAAGGAATAACCAAATCCCACTTTAATATCAAAAAGTCCTAATGCTACAATCATATTATTTGGCAAATTGTAAATTTAAAACATTTTTTCTTGTGGAACTTATGAAGCCCATATTTTTTTTTGAAAATGCTGAACAAAGTAATGGAAGATGTAATTGAACAAACATTTGTACAAAAATAAACTCCTGCAAAGTTTTATAAGAGCCTGCTACCATGTCTTACACCTAGTCAGCATTCTATAGCATTTTATTTTTTGCTGTTGAATCTTAAAATTGGACATCCATCATATCAGAAGACCAGGATTATATACCAGACAGTAGTTTTAAAAGAGGTGTGATATGTATTATTATGAAATATTTTCTTTCAAATGTCTTATTTTGTTACAATGTGTGATACCCTTAGCCCAGATGTATACCTCCATTTAAATAAGTAAAAAAAAATAGGTCATAGACAGTTTTGTCATATTGCAAAAATCTGTGCAATTACCTAAATTAAAAATTTAAGGCAAGTAAATTGCTACATTAACCTTTTAGAATTGCATTTTAATTATTCTCTACACACCAGTTCACATTTATGAATGCTTTTCTTCAGAATTAATAAGTCATTTCTTTTAACTGCTCAAATAGCCTTCAAAACTCTGATTTCTATAACTACATTAACATATCAGTTTATTTTGGGAATCAGAGGTATCTCTATATTTTGCCTTCATTAAAATAACTATATTTGTTCAATTGTGTCTGTCTTTTCATGACTCTATTTGAGGATTTCTTGGCAAAGATACTGGGATGATTTGCCATTTCCTTATCTAGTTTATTTTATGGATGAGGAAACTAAGGTAAACAGGTTAAGAGACATGTCCAGGATCACACAGAAATAAGTGCCTTAGGCCAGATTTGAACTCAGGTCTTCCTGATTTCAGGCCTGCTGCTTTATCTACTGTACCACCTGGATGCCTAAAGAAACACTTGAAGAGCTATGATCTTCCTTCCCTTTCTGGAGAGAGAAATTCTCAAGAGGTAGAGGTGAGGAGGCAATGCACTCAAGGAATGAGGAACAGCTGATAAAAAGACAAGCATTTGGAAGATGTGGTATTCTGTGGAAGGAAGAGCAAGTAGATCATAGTATTTGAATTTTAGAGTGCATGTAAGGCTATACAGTGTATAAAGACTGGAAAAGTAGGAAGGAACTAAGTTTTGAAGGGCTTTAAACACCAACTAGAGGATTACGTATTGGACTTAAATGAAGATCTTGGAGGTAAAATGAGTCACTGAGATTTTACTGAGTAGAAGTATTAAGGAGGTATTTTCTTCAGTAATCTTTTGTACTTCCTTTTCCATTTGGCCAATTTTGCTTTTTAGGGCATTCTTCCTCATTGACTTTTTGGACCTCTTTTGCCATTTGGGTTAGGCTATTTTTTAAGGTGTTATTTTCTTCAGTATCTTTTGGGTCTCCTTTAGCAAGCTGTTGACTTGTTTTTCATGATTTTCTTGCATCATTCTCATTTCTCTTCCCAGTTTTTCCTCTCTTACTTGCTTCTCAAAATCCCTTTTGAGCTCTTCCAAGGCCTGGGACTAATTCGTATTTTTCTTGGAGGCTTTGGATGTAGGAGCTTTGACTTTGTTGTCTTCTTCTGGTTGTATGTTTTGATCTTCTTTGTCACCAAAGTAAGATAACAGTCTAACTCTTTTGGAGCTGCTTACTCAAGATCCTGGACAGTTACTTGAGTTTTAAACTCTTTGTTAAGGTAAGAGACTGCTTCCAACGTGAAGAATGTACTGTCTCAAGCTTTGAAGGTTTGGACAGCAGTTTCCAGAGATACTTCTAGGGACCTGTAAATTTTCAGTTCTTCCAAGGTGCTATGATAAGGGATGAGGTGTTTACTCTCCACCACCACAACAAGCTTCAACACACCAGCACTCCTCCTTTCCCTACAACTGCCACTCAGAACTGTGACCCAGATCTAAGCACAGGAAAAGCAAGAGATTCCCGCCTCAGTACTGGCAAAGAGATCCCTGCAATCCCCCTCTGATCAGCCTCTGAATTTCCCCTTAGTCTGTGGGCCAGAAGCTCAGGAGGCAGCCACTTCTCCAGAGGCCGTGCTCGGAACTTGCGACTGAGACCTAGCTTCTCTTTCACCACAGTCACGGACTTTTCCCACTGACCAAGTTGTCTTTGGCATTCGTGGGTTGAGAAGTCTGGAAACCGCCACAGCTACCTGCAATTCAGTCCTCTGAGGCCTACTCCAGGGTCACCATGGCCTGCGTGCCCACACCAAGCTGCACTTCTCTCCCTGCCTGGTGCAATTTACCTTTCCAATCAACCACCTAGGATGTCTTGGGGTGGAAATTTGTTTCATTCTGTCTTTTTGTGGGTTCTGCTGTTTTAGAATCTGTTTAGAGACATTTTTTTTACAGGTATTTGGTGAGCTTTGGGGGAGAGCACAAGTGAGTCACTGCTTTCACTCTGCCATCTTGGCTCCGCCCCCTTAGCCATAATTTTTCAACATGGTCTGGAACAAGATCCACAAAAGGACACTGAATAGGAAGGGTCTGGTAAGTAGGAGGAAAAGATGGAGAGAACAGTGTCACAATACCAAAAGAAGAGAGGGTATTCAGGAGAAGAAGGTGAACAGCAGTGTTGAGAACTACAGATAGATCAAAGAAGAGGACTAAAAAAGATAATTAAATATCACCTTTAAGAGGCCACAAACAATATCATTTGGCTTGAATGAAAAGGATAGAATCCAGATTTAAGATATTTTAGAAGAGAAGAAAAAGTGAAGTCACACAGCATAGATGGCTTTCTCAAGGAATTTAACCAAGAAGAGAAGGTAAAACATAGCATCATAGCCAGCAAGGATGATCACATAAAGTGAGAATTTTTTAAAGATATGACTTACATGGGCAAGTTTGCAGCAAGAAACCAGTAAAGAAGCAAAGATTGAATATAAATGATATAAATGGATGATAGAGGGGACTTCTTGTTGTTGAGTTGTTTCAGTCATGTCCAACTCTCTGTGATTCCTTTGGGGGTTTTCTTGGCAAAGACACTGGAGTGGTTTGTTACCTCCTTCTCCATTTCATCTTAAAGATGAGGAGCTAAGGTAAAAGAGGTATTTGATTTGCCCAGGGTCACAAAGCTAGTCTTTGGGGGGGGGGGGTGAGGCTAGATTTAAACTCAGGTCCTCCCGACTCTAGGGCCAGCACTCTAACCACTATGCCACCTTGCTTCCCTGAAAGAGGGTACAGTCTTTTAGAAAAGATATGACACCTAATAGTTAATTGATTTGTCAATGCCTATACAGCTAGTGTGCATTAGAAGCAGGACTAGATCTCTCAGTTCGTTCTTTTTCCAAGGCATCTACACTATCTACCATACCCGTTCTCTTTTTTTTATTGTCCTATAGAAATATATTTTTGGAAAGACTTTTCAGATTATTATACATTAATGGTATATATTCTGTTTTTCTTCTCAATAAAAAATAAAAGGATTGAAAAATATTAATTTCATAAATCTTGACATATAATATAGGATTGCTAGATATATCAAGTTTAATACATATTTTTATGATTTTTTCTCTCCTGTTTGACTTTATCCAGTTGTATAATATATGTGAATGAGAGTCTTTCACCAGTTTCTGTGAACAAATCATAAATCCTGAGAAGGTCAGAGAGTTCATGCTCAAAAGCACTTCACCTTGTAATGATGAGATAAAGTGAGTCAAACATTTCATGCAATCAAGCTGCAGTTATTCATAGTGATAATGTGAGTTGTCTTCTCAACCTTCACACCTCAAATCACTTCAATAAGCCCGTATGGTTTCTGCTAGAAGGAACTGTAACTAGAAATAATAGCATAACTGTATTCCCAATGGACTATGTGGTAGGGTTAACTAATGATGCAGAGAGTACACCATTTACAGCAGTTGATAAAAAAAAAAACTATGATGATAAGCCCTAAAAATGGCATTAAATTATGTGTTATTATCAAAGACAAATAGTTTATCATTGGCCATCATCAGATGATGTAGTAAGGAAATTTTATTTGAAACACATTTAAATATAGGAAAGTTAATCTTCCTATTTACTATTTTATCTGTAAAATTATAAATGTACTTATCTAGAAATATCCCATTTCAAACATGTCAATGAATAATGGACATTGTAATAAAATTGAGAGTCATAGGAGTAATGAAATTCTTTCAGAATGTCACTTATTAAAACTCATTTTTAGTGCCTAAAGTGTTCAAATTCTTTGAGTTTCAGGTGACAATTCTAGGCATAAGTTGCAAGGAGGTCAAAGGTAGAAGAAAGATCCATACACAAGAAAAGGTCATAATAACCTTTTTTGGATTGGTAAAGTCAATACTCATCCTTTCAGAATGCTAAGCAAATTATAGTCCATTAGCTTAATTGAATATTACTATGATATCAGAAACAAATAATGGCTAGAAAATATTAAAGGAAAAACTAATAAATATAACCCCCTCCTACAACAATAAATAAATAAAATAATAATAATAAGCAGTATTTATACAGCTTTGCAAGGTTTCCAAAAAACTTTACAAATAGTATCTCATTTTATCACAACAACCATGGGAAGTAGGTGCTATTATCCCCATTTTGCAAATGAAGAAACTCAGGCATACGGGTTAAATGATTTGCTCAGGGCCACACCATTGGGAAATATCTGAGGCATGAGTTAAACTCAAAACTTCCTGATTCCAGGTCCAGTGGTCTATCTACTGTGATATCTAGCTTCCTTATGCATCACAACATCAAAGCTAAGTCCAAAGAAGAGATGAGAAAGATGTATCTTCGTTTCTTCTTTGGAAAGCTGGAGGACTAAGGTTATAGACTCCTTAATTTATTGTTATACTTGATGACATTTTACTCAACTATTTTCCCCCTTTTTCTTTGTTTACACTTTATTTTGAGGGATAACTTTCCAGGTAGTAGAGAGGAGAAATCTATGTTTGGAAATTAGGTGTTTAAAAAATTATGAATATAGTTTTTAAAAAGAAAAAAATCTAAAAATAATCACTTAGTCACTCTACTTTAAATAAGACCTGCAAACAGTTTTAAAATTGCTTTTCAGTATACAGCTTGACAAAGGAAAAATGCGTAATTTCTATGTAAAAATTATGTATGATACTAAATAAATATCTTGTGCAGTATTGCCAAAAGGATTACATTCTAACCCAAATTGTTATAAGCTTGTTTTTATTTGAAGGTCTCCTAGAATGATCACTTTGAAAATGGACATATAAAATTATATAGAACTGATAAAACTGTCTATCAATTATTTTTATATTTGTTTTCTTTAAGCATAGCCTCAGAGTGAAGAAGTGCAGTAACTTGACTTATAGACCTGATATGCAAATGACATGACAAACTATTGACAGGGCTCCATTGGAAAACTACCACATGCCCCATAATTATACTTTCAAAGTGCCCTCCCTCCTCTCATCACCCAACAGATGCAATATTTATTGGGGAAATTAGTAGAAACACTGAATCTTTCACCTTTAGGTCATTCTTTGAAATTCAGCCCAGATGGGTATCGAGTGAACATTGCTACCATCTGTTGACTTTTTGGTGGCCAATTCTAAATGACTTGGTGTTCTCAGTTCAAATCACTCCCCACTAGACCAGGTCATGTTACATAAACTGCTATTAAATTGGAACTAATTGGGATCTGTGTTGGTGGTCTAAGTAGCAGACCACGTGACTGTTGTATCCTTTTGGTGCAATTCAACAAACTACCAAGGTTTGTGAGTTATTTTTAGGACTGACTACTAAAACAATGTAATTGAGGACATCTGCTCAGTAAATCCACATTTACATTACTTATTGATGATGATGATAATGATAATAATAATAATAATAATGTTTATAATAACCCTTTCCCTACCTTAAGATAAAAATATGTGTCTCCATCAGCCCTGAGACAATGGGGAGTTTCATGGGATAGGTAAAGAGTTTTGGATACTTTCAAATTAGGCTAGATGTATGTAAGGGAATGTCATGATATATTTAATTATTTATTCTACTGCTATTTAATTACTATGTGTAGTGAATAGAAAGTTCAATTTTTTTCAAAAGGTTGATCTTTTATTATTATATTTTCCTATATGATTTATTTACAGCCAAAATAATGACATTATTTCAAGCTCATTGTATGATCAGAACTATTCACATCCTCTGCCATCCATCACCTATGATAGCATTCACAGATGCCAAGTTAATGGGAAATATTCTTCCAGAAGCACCATCTGGATTCTTGACAGAGTCATTGGCAGTTAGGAACTCAGTTCTTAGATTTGACATTACTCTTGAGTATCTAATCTGATTAGCCCTATAGAAAATAATTTGAAACCATAAGAGGACATGGTGTCCTTTTATGAGTTTTCAATTTTTTGAGCATCAAATGAGATAATTATTTAAAAGTGATGTAAAATATAAATTGCTATATAAATATGTAACAATATTAATTATTTTTAAATACCATATGCTTTTTTAAATGTAATGGACCATATGAGAGTTCTTTGAAATTTTTTGGAGAAATCTATAAAACACAAAAATGAGGACTATTATTGAACTAACTTCTCATCTGGTTTACTATTGCTTCTTCCTTTTTAAGCGCATAGTAATTGCTTATATTTGTGATGCCACAAGCCTATTATACACCTGAGCTACTTTTTCTATCACAACTTTTATTTCTCTTTCCAGCTTTCCATGCCCCAACACACACACACACACACACACACACACACACACACACACACACACACA
>NW_020954091.1:318269-339464 GCF_900497805.2 Vombatus ursinus
ACACACACACACACACACACACACACACACACACACACACACACACATACACACACTTACCACTCTTTCTCTTGTCCTAGATTCCATTGTAGTAAAGGATGCAAATTTAAATTTTTACTTCTCCCATATTGGCTCCAAAGTTAGTACAAAACTAAAAGGTTTTTTTTGTTGGTGTTTTTTTGCTTTGTTTATTTTTTTTACTGCTGATTACTTTAAGAAAACATACAGATGTTTTAAATAACTATCAAAAGAAAAAGTGACAGACATTCTGAGAGTTAGATCTGGTTTTGCCTCAAAGGCATGGTAAACAAAGCTGCATCTTTCTCAGTGCCTTTAGTCCCACTCCCAATGTTCAAATGGAACTCCATCTTCCAGATCTTGTACCTGGTGTCAGTTGGTTTCAATTCCATCTCAGCTGAATGGTAATAGTTTTGAAAGTTTCCGTGAGATAGGTTCAGATCGCTGTGGGAATGGGATACTACCTTTATTTGAACTTCTTTTTTCTAATTTTATTTTTGATCGGGTTACTGCTAGTTCTCAAATTGTATTCCACATCGAGTCTCTCTGCAAATAACTAACCTGCTTATAAAGCAAGCCAGAAACACTTCTTTGTCCTTTTTGGTCTTGTTTTCATGTAGCTTTTGTAGGATTGAGAGTCTTAATATCTTTTAAAAGTTCTAACTTCATTGATTCTCAACTTCAAAAAAGCAAACAACTTTATATTTCTGAATTGCAAAAGTTTTGTCTTTAAGTATCTTAAAGTATTGTGGAGGAAGAAATAGAGTTTTTCTGTTTGGCTCCAAGGACTGAACCAGGAACTAAAAGCAAATGTTTCAAAGAGTCTCATTTAGACTTGATGCCAGGAAAACCTACTAAAATATTAGAGCTGTCCAAAAGTAGAATGAATGGCTTTCCTCAAGAGATGGGAAGTTCCCTGTCCTTGAAAATCTTGAAGCAGAGGTTGGAAGACCACTTACTGGTAGATTATATTGAGGAATGCTTTTATGTATGGATTAGACTAGATGGCCATCTCCAGTTGTCCTAATCAATATCTGGCCATTGGACCCAGGTGACCCTGGAGGAGAAAGTGAGGCTGGTACCTCTGCACAGCCCTCCCTCACTCAAATCAAAGTCAATTGCAATTTATGTCATCATCTCCCTGGTGTCATTGTCCTCTTTGAGAAGGAAGGAGACACCATAACCTATAAGTAGTCTGAGCTGAATGGGGACCCAGCTGGTCAATTCCAGTTTGGCAACTCAGCACCCTCTATCCTCTCCTCTCTCCTCTCCTCTCCTTTTTCCCTCCTTTCCCCACCCACCCTCCCTTCTCTTCTCTTCCCCTCCCCTCTCCTCACCTTTCCTCTCTCCTTGCCTGTCCTCTCTCCTTTACCTGTGGGGTTCTGCCCAAAGGAAGGTAAATTTTTATGGCCAAAACCTACCTAGTTAACTTGGAGTTTACTGGCTAGATTTTTCTCAAAGACCAAGCCTTAAATTGTATTCATTCTGGATCTCATGGATTGGACAACAATAGGTCACTGCCCAAGCACCAGTTAATGTTATTTTTTGGGCCTTCCTGCCTCATAGTGAATGTAAACAGTAACTTTTTTTCTCTTTTGACCAGAAAGCCTGAGAGTCTCCACCTCCCAGTTTGATTCTTTTTTTTTTAATTAAAAGGGTCATGTCATCCCTTGACTCACTTCTTAAAAAGGTCTATTCACTGAATATGTGTTGCTTCACTCAAAGTTAGAACCTGAAAAGACCTTAGCTTAAAAGTGCCAAGGTCTCCAACTGCATCCTGGGCCATCTTTCTGTCTTGATCAATATCTGGCCACTGTACTTAGATGGCTCCTGAGGAAAAAGTGAGGCTGGTGACTTTGCACTGCTCTCCCTTGCTCAAATCAAAGTCAATTGCAAGTCATGTCATCATCTTCCTGATGACATGGTCCTCTTTGACATTGTCTTCTATTTTTTCATTCTTTTGGTTTTGTTTTACAATGTCTTGACTTCTCATAAAGTCACTAGCTTCCATTTGCTCCATTCTAATTTTTAAGGAAGTATTTTCTTCAGTGAGCTTTTGTACTTCCTTTTCCATTTGGTCAGTTCTGCTTTTGAAGGCATTCTTCTCCTCACTGATTTTTGGACCTCTTTTGCCATTTAGATTAGGCTATTTATTAAGGTGTTACTTTCTTCAGTATTTTTGGGTCTCCTTTAGAAAGCTGTTGACTTGTTTTTCATGATTTTCTTGTATCACTCTCATTTCTCTTCCCAGTTTTTTCTCTACTTCTCCTAATTGCTTCTCAAAATGCTTTCTGAGCTCTTCCATGGCCTGGGACCAATTCATATTTTTCTTTGAAGCTTTGGATGTAGGAGATTTGGCTTTGTTGTTTTCTTCTGGTTGTTTGTTTTGATCTTCTTTGTCACCAAAGAAAGATTCTATGGTCTGACATTTTTTGCACAGTTTGCTCATGTTCTCAGTCAATTACTTGAGTTTTACACTCTTTGTTAAGGTAGGGGACTTCTTACAATGTGGAGAATGTACTGTCTCAAACTTCAGGGGTTTTGTGCAGCTGTCTTTTAGAGATACTTCTAGGGACCTGTAAGTTTTCAGTTCTTCCAAGGTAGTATGATCAAGGGTGAGGTGTTTACTTCTTTTCTGGCCTGTGCTCTGGTCTATGAGTGACCACTTTTCAGCCTTGCAACTGTGAGGAGGATTCCTTCTCCACAGCCACTACAAGCTCCACCATGCCAGTGCTCCTCCTCATCCCAGGACCACCACCCAGAACTGTGACCCAGATCCAAGCGAGGAAAAGCAAGAGAATCCTGCCTCAGCGCCAGTAAAGAGACCCCCCTATAATCCCCCTCCCATCAGCCACTCAATTCCCCCTCAGTCTGTGGGCCAAGACCTCTGGAAGTAGCTGCCACCCAGGGCCACATTGGGATTGGGGCTTCGACCAAGCATATCTTTCACTGTCGTCACAGGCCTTTCCTACTGACCTTCTAAGTTGTCTTTGCCATTTGTGGGTTGAGAAGTCTGGAAACTGCCTCAGCTGCCTGTGATTCAGTCCCCTGAGGCCTGCTCCAAGTTCGCTGAGGCCTGGTCTTTGCTGGTGTGGCCCACACTGAACTGCACTCTTCTCCCAGTCCAGTGCAATAGACCTATCCAATCAATCATCCAGGTAATCTTGGGCTGGAAATTTATTTCTCTCTGTCTTTTTGTGGGTTCTACTGCTCTAGAATTTGTTTAGAGCCATTTTGATAGATATTTGGAGGGGTTTGAGGGAGAGCTTAAGCAAGTCACTGCTTTTACTCCACCACAAAGGACAAACCACACACAAGACTAGATGGCAACTGAGGTCCAGAATTTCAGCTCTCAAATTTTGTGAAACCACAATTCCTCTCTTGGGTTTCATAGTTCTTTTTAGTGATGTGAAGATAGCTTTCTTTACTTTTGTTTGGTTGTTGTTCAGCCATTTTTACTTGTATCTGACTCTTTGTGACTCCATTTGGGGTTTTCTTGGCAAAGATAGCGAAATTTTCTGCTATATCTTTATCTAGTTCATTTTGCAGATGAGGAAACTGAGGTAAAGAGGATTAAGTGACTTGCCCAGGGTCATATAGCTAGTATGTGTCTGATGCTAGATTTGAACTCAGAAAGATGTCTTTCTGATTCATGCTCCAATACTCTATCCACTGCACCACCTAGATATCCATTAGTTTTATTGGGAACTTCTATAAACCCAACTCCTTGAAATTCTCAGCTTGACTTCATGAATTCCCTTTGTTCTAGATGTTTTGGATCTAAAGTAAATCTCTAAAAATTGATTATAGCTGGTTTAGCTCTTGGTTGAAGCCTAACTTCTACAACAGTCTCATCTAAGACTTGTTCTCCCTAGAGGCCTTCTATCCCATAGTTATTATGTTCTACCTGCTTGGGCCCCTTATGATTCTCTCAGCAAGTAACACTCCCTCCCCTCTTGCCCATCCCAGCACACCCACCCATCCATTCAAATTATTTTACTACTCAAAGCTTGTGCCTCTGGGGATCTCTCACATGGGACATATTTATACAGTCTGTTATCCTTTAATTCTTATCATTTCAACAAATCAGTTCAAAAGATTACTAACTCTGGACAAAATAGAAAACATCCACATCTTGGCTGTGCCATTTGGTAGCTATATGACCAGAAGAAAGTCAGATCTCTTTTGGTTTCAGTTTTCTCACACTTAAAATATGAGAGTTAAACTGGATGACCTCAAAGATGCCTTCCAGCTTAAATCTATTGTTCTATGGTTTTATAAACTCAAAACCTCCTTTGCTAAGTACCTGAGCACTTCATTCACACAACTTGAGTAATTAGTCACAGATACTTCCCTGTTTATCTCTTTCTTCAGTTTTCATGCATCCTTATACAGGTGAAGTGATAGAAAGGTAAGTCATTTACATATAAGAGAAGGTCATGGAAGCTCAAGTCCCATTGACTTTATAATGTTCCAAGAAATTTTCCATATGTTTGAATTCATCAATTCATTTATTCATTGTTTTTTTAATCATCTGTGTTTTACCCACTAACATTTAGCATTCTGCATTGCACAAAGTACGAATTTAAGGGAAGACTATTGAATTAATGAAAAAAATGCACATTCCAATGTCCATAAAAGGTCAAAAAATTTGGTTTAAAAATATCTATAGCAAAAATGACAGAACAAAGTTTGAAAATGTAGTCATTGTGGAAATTTTGTTATTTGTATCTATGTGTTTGTATTTTTTAATCTATGTGTAATTATATCTTAGCTATATATTTGCATCTATCTATTCACAGTAACTAAATCCTTGAGTTTTGAGGTTTTAAATCAGTAAGGACATTTATTTATTTATTTATACCATGAAAGTATAGGACACATTCTAAATTAGGTTAAAAAATGGAAATGAAAGTTGGCTTGTTAAAATGAATTTGACTTTATAAAAAAACTATAAAAGTGATTGGCCAGTAATATCTCTCTCTACAGACATTACTTACATAATATATATTTTTCTATAACTGAGATAAAAATAAAATAATAGTATGTATTTTCTCTGAGAAAGGAAATTAAATGTGCTAATTATTAAAGATATCATTATCCAAGCTTGAGATTATTTATATAAACAAACTACATTTATTACAGGTCACAGAAACTATATTATTAACCAGTGGCATTTGTAAAGAAAGGATCAACTTTATATCAGACTCCAGAATTCACTCCATTAAAGGAAGAGAGAATGGTGCATACTTAGTGGTTTGAGACACAGAGAAAGGGAGAAGAAACTCGTGATAAATGGTTTTGATTGTCTCAGTAAATTGATTTTTCTCAATTAATCATCCAAAAAGCCCAAGTCCCTATACTGATAACATTGACTCCCTATATTATGGTTATAGAGGAACTAGGTGGAATTGTGAATAGAGCACTGCCTGTAGTTAGGAAGACTTCCTAACTGCCCATAGACACTTAGTAGATGTGTGACCCTGGACAAGTCAGTTCATCCTGTTTGCGTCAGTTTCTTCATCTCTAAAATGAGCTGGAGAATGAAATGGCAAACCACTCCTGTTTTCTTTGCCAAGAAAACCCCAAAAAGGGGTCATAAAGACTAGGAAATGATTGAAATGACTCAGCAACAACAATTATAGTTACATAGTCTTAAGTATTATTTTGTTCCTCATGTTTCCACTTGCCAATTTAACAATAATTCTCTGGCTTTAACTGCCTGAACAACAGGTATGCTACTTTTTCACCCCTCCTTCAAGGTTCTCCAGCATAATTAAGGGATTTTGTGGATATCCAATGTCTTCCATTGGCTGAAATCCCCACTGCTTTTATTTCCCACGTTTGAAGGTTCTCCAGCATTACAGTTCCATTTGACCACTTAACAGTCAGATTAGCTTTTACTAAAATATATTTCAAAGGCATTTAAAAATACTTCAAAACATACAAATATCCCCTTCAACACCTGGGGCCATAATTTCACACACACACACACACACACACACACACACACACACACACACACACTGGGGAGGGGAGGGGATTAAATTCACAGTTTCACTCAGATCATATATAGCATCAGTGCAACTATGTTCCAAATTCAAAGCCTGATTGGGCTTATGTTCTGTTACTTTGGCTTCTCAGGGCTTCCCTGCTGAGCTGGCAACCTCATCAGTAAGATAGTCAATCACTCAATTATTTTAGTTCCAAGGTTTCCATGGATCAAGCTCCAGAGTCTGGGGATTCTACAACCTGTCTAAAACTGATAGGGATGATCAAAATAGACCAACACCCCAAGCTCATTTATTGAGGGCAACAGAAGTCTAAGAGGAGGGTAACCTTTCCCCACTAAGAAGGGAAAAAAGAGACAGAGAGAGACAGAGAGAGATAGAGACAGAGACAGAGAGAGACAGAGAGAAAAACAGAGAGAGAGGCAAAGAGACAGAGACAGAGAGAAAGAGAGAGATGGGGGGGGGAACTGTTCTGCCCGAGTAATACACTAGTGTCTTCAAAGTATGAAAAGAATAAAAGGAAAGACTTTAGCACATTGGATGGATTCTCTGAAGCATCAATAGGAAAATAGACATGAAAATATCATATAATGGTAAAACTTAGAGTGCTTAGTAGCTGTACTAATATTTGTACCAGAACAGATAAACCACATTTCCTTTACAGTATTTACACTATCATACCCTTATGACAGTCTAATATCAAGCTTTTAGAATAATAATTTGATAAATCAAATGAATAAAGCAAAGCTTAAATAAATATGCTCACTTGGTCAGTAAAAGAATAGGATTAAATGCCCAGTCCTATCAGGTTTATATGTTGTGACTAAATTAATGAAACAACAAGCATTTATTAATTACCTACTATATGCTATGCATTGGGCTATATACTGGGCATACAAAGGTACTGTTCCATGCACATGCACATACCTGGAGGTCAAAGCTTTTGAGCTGTGTATCATAGCAACATGTCAAATTTGATTTCTTTATCATATCTTCAGTGAGCCAAGTAATAAGCCTATGTATATTGTGTCAAGTTTTAAGTCTTACTAGAGAATCTATCACCTCATAAACATATATTATTACTCCTCACAGATCACAGTATCATGGAATCGCTCAATCACAATTTTGGAAGTTATCTGAACAATGACTCCATCTATCACCTGAGTAAGTATTGGTCCATTCTTCCTCTTCACCCTTTTACCCCTGCTCTTATGTTTGAGTACTTCAAAATGCATGTCAATGTCCCTTAAACTTTCTGGTCTTCCAGTTTATCAAAATTTTCAGTTTTCTTATCTTAAAATTTCATTTCTCCCTCAGCTACAAACAGATGTGGTAATAATTGAATTTTGTATCCATATTAAATGTAGTATTGACTTTGGACTCAGGGACACCAGTGTGTGAATCTAACCTCAGACTCTTAGTAACTATGTTACCTTGGGCAAGTCAATTAACCTGTCTCAGTTATAGTTTTGTCTGCAAAATATGGATAACAATACTCCCTACCACCTCTCACAGAGTTTTTTGAATATCAAATGAAATAAAATATAAAGTGATTTGCAAACTTTAATGTGTTACATAAATACTAGCAGTCCTCATTGTTGTGGTGGTGGTCATAGTGGTAGTAGTAGTAGTAGTAGTAGTGGTGGTGGTGGTGGTGGTGGTGGTGGTGGTGGTGGTAGTAGTAATAGCAGCAGCAGCAGCAGCATTAGTACTGGTGCTGGTGGTGCTGATGGTGCTGATGGTAACAGCAGCATCAGGAAGATATACAATAGTAACTTGTATCTCAGATCTCCCAAAACAGCTATAGTAATAGATTGATTCCACTACAGCCTCCACTATAGTAATAGATTGAAATTACATTGCTGCATGGAAAGATGATATTTGTAACTCATGAGACCTTTGTCAGTATTAGGGTAGTTGGAGGGGAAAAAGTTATATGTGTGTATATATAGATATAGATAGATAGAGGGCGCAGGCTGAGTCCAAAATGAAGGGGTCATATGTGGAGAATAAAATTAAGGGATGAGAGAGGAATATACTAGGAGAAGGAGAAAGGGAGAGGTAGAACAGGGTAAATTATCCCACAAAAAAAAAGCAGAAAAGAAAAGGCTCTTACAGTGGAGGGGAAACGGGGGAAGGAGAGAGGGAATGAGTGAATCTTATTCTCATAGGATTTGACTTAAGGAGGGAATAACATACACACTCAATTGGGTATGGAAATCTGTCTTACCCTACAGGAAAATAGGTGGGGGAAGGGGACAAGAGAGTAGGGGGATGATAGAGAGGAGGGCAGATTGGAAAAGGGAGTAATCAGAAGCAAATACTTCTGAGGAGGGTCAGGGTCAAAAGAAAGAATAGAATAAATGAGTGGGTGGGATAGGATTAAGGGAAATAGAGTTAGTTTTTCACAGCAAGTCTACAATGGAAGTGTTTTGCAAAACTGCACATATATAACCTATATTTAGTTGCTTGCCTTATCAATGAGGGTGGATGGGGAGGGAGGAAGGGAGAAAATTTGGAACCCAAAGTTTTAAAAACATGTTTTCACATGCAACTGGGAAATAAGAAATACAAGAAATGGGGTACAGAAATCCATCCTGCTCTACAGGAAAATTGAAGGGGAAGGGGATAAGAGAAGTGGGGGAGATAGAAGAGAAAGCAGACTAGGGGAAGGGGTATTTGGAATGCATGCCATCTTGGTGTGGGAGGAGGGATGAGATGGGGTGAAAATTTGGAACTCAAAATATTGTGGAAGTAACAGTTGAAAACAAAAAAATAAATAAAAATTAACATAAAAAATAAAGTTTTTCCTCCTACCATTCCTTTTATTACTGCCTAGAAACATAATAGTCCTTTTAGTGCTTCTCTCTTGTGTCCTTGCTTGTAAAATTAAGAATTAAATATTTGCTGGTAGAGTGATATCTCATTTATTATTAGGAGTATTAAAATTTTCAAGTGAAGTTTCCAGAAATATCCCTGAACTTTTTTTTAATAATTTTTGATCAAAACAGTTCTTCAATGTATTACATACTTCCCTACCTTCTTAAACAGAATAAATTAAATACAATTTAACTTTTCAAAAAAAAAAGAAATTCTTCTCTCTAACCTTAGTATCCCAATCTTCCCAGGTTTCTTTCTACTTCACTCTTTTTTAAAAATTTTTATTAATTTATTTTGATTTATGAATAATCACTTCCATATGCTTTTCAGTTTAAAATTTTTCCCCCTTCCTCCCCACCACCCTCACCAAGACAGCGCACAATCTGATATAGGCTATACATTTACATTCATATTAAACATATTTTCACATTGGTGATGTTGGAAGTAAAAAATTAACACCAATAGGAGGAACCATCACAAAGAGGAAACAAAAATCAACAAAAGAGAAAAAAAATAGCAATTCAACTCCATAGTTCTTTCTTTGGATGTGGATAGCATTTTCCATCACAAGGCCTCTGGAGATGTCTTATATCCTTGTATTGCAGGAAAGGGTCAAGTTTATCAATATTAGTCATCACACAATGATGCTGTTATTGTGTACAATGTTTTCTTGGTTCTGCTCACCTCACTCAGCATCAGACCATACAAATCTTTCCAGGTTTTTCTGAAGGCAGCCTGTTCATCATTTCTTATAGCACAATAGTATTCCATTACATTCATATGCCACAACTTGCTCAGTCATTTCTCAATTAATGGGTATCCTCTCAATTTCCAATTCTTTGCCACCACAAAAAGATTGCTATGAATATTTTTGTACATGTGGGTCCTTTTCCCATTTGTATGATCTCTTTGGGATAAAGCCCTAGAAGTTCTATTGCTCAGTCAAAGGGTGTGCACATTTTGATAGCCCTTTGGGCATAGTTCCAAATTGCTCTCCAAAATGGTTGGATCATTTCACAACTCCACCAACAATGCATTAGTGTTCCAATTTTCCCACATCTTCTCCAACATTTATCATTTTCCTATGTTGTCATGTTGGCCAATCTGATACGTGTGATGTGGTACCTCAGAGTTATTTTGATTTCTCCTTCACTCTTAATACTAGACTTTATCCTCACTTTATCCTCTGACTCCTCCATCCCACTTTGTTCTCCCAGTCCATCAGCATTGCTCTGATCTCTCTGTCCTTTCTTTAGTCCTGACCCTAGAGTTGACCAGTACAACTCTAAACTCTCTTAACACCCTTGAATCCTTATGTGAGCTCTTTGATTGCAGGAAATAGCTTTTTCTTTGGGGGGAGGTCCTTTCTTTTTATTCCCAGTGCTTAGCACAATGCACCTAGTAGGCCCTTTATAAAAGTTAGACTATTACTATGTGAATTACTATTCACAATTTGCCAGTCTTCAATACTGGGTCACACTTCTCATCTACCTGCCATCCACCTATTCCTATCTTTGAGCTACTAAATGCTATTGAATGAAATCATGCAACCCTGCAACTGGGTTCTTTACAAATTCGTGTTTTGGGTCTCATCTGGAAAATCAGTCAAGTTGCATAGTGTTTAAATGCTTGGCTTCAGAATCAAGGAGACCTGGGTTTACTTCCTATCCAGAACACATACTGGCTGTATGATCCTGGGCAAGTCATTTCTCCTTATAAGAACAACAGGCAATTATCTAAGATTTTAATAAACTCCAAAACAGGTGCTTACCTGTGGTAGTAGATTGTTTCCTCATTGGGAAATCTTTATATAAATGAAATTATTTGGAGCTCTGCTCTCCATGCAAAAAGATTCTTGACTGGACCTTCACTGTTACAATCCCTTTAGTCTTGTCTGATTGCCTATAAAACTCCCTGAAGCAACTTTTTCAAAAAAATTCTTCTCTCTACTCAAGTTCCCTAAAGGATCAAATGGTATAATATTTGCAAAGTGCTTGACAAGTTCTTTCTTTTTTTGTGATATGGATAATATGGAAATATGTTTTGCAAGATTTCACATTTATAACTAATTAATATCATTTTACTTGTTTCCTCAGTGGGTTGAGGAGCGGTGAGTAAGAAGCAAATTGTAACTCAAAATTTAAAAAGAAAAAAATGTTAAAAATAAATAAAATTTAAAAATTTAAATGGGAAAAAAATAACAGCATCCCACATGGTAGATTAGTCCAATTATCTATGGTGGCAGAAGATAGTTGGACTCTCACTGAGACAGCCAGTGTGTTCATCCATGACTGCCTTTAAGGTTAGTGGAAGGGCCTAGTTAGTTGTGGACCTTTGTTCCCTCCACTCTTTTTCTACCCTCTGTATTTTTAGGATAAAAAAACTATCTCCCACCATTGGTGGTAAACCAGTACTCTTTGAGCCTGATTCTCTTTTTATAAATTAGTCTACCTCCACTGCCAGTAGGCATGTTACTACTTGAGATCAGGGTCTGCATGGAGGGATACAACACAAGATGCTTTGTATTTCACAGACTATTGATGGATAAGACCCTGGTTTTCTAATGTTTAAGGTTATTTGAAGACCTCCCTTGAGACAATTGAGTCACAATTTAATTTTATGAATGATTCTGAAATCTCCCAGGCAAAAACTTAAAATTTGAACTTGGGACTCAGATATCTACTGGAAGAATTTACCATTGGGCTAATAGTACCTACGAGGGTGAAAGTGTGGTTTTCAAAGGCTCAACTCTGGCCCTTTTACTTGATTGGAGGGAAAGATATAGGAGGGACTAGAGAAGAAGGTCTTCCCTCTGAGCCAACACAATTGGTATGGTCTGAAATTTCCACTACCCTGGTGTCTTGCCACTTCATGCGTAGAACATTTTAATAGCTTTCTGGGGTCTTTATGCTTCAAGTCTCTCCGTACTCCATTCTATTCTCCATTGATCTACCAAAGCAATCTTGCTAATATATTCAGGCCTGTCCATATCATATCCCCCCTCTACTCCATAAAATCCAATGTCTTCCTGTTTCCTCAAGGATCAAACATAAAGTCATCTATTTATGATTCAACCCCCTTCTTAACTAGATGTCTTCCTTCCTTTCTAGCTTCCTTAGACTTTGCTCATCTCTAATTACTCTATAATTCATTGACAGTTGTCTCCTTATTATTCTTCCCACAAGAAATTAATCTTCCTGACTTCATGCATTTTCACTGGCATCCTCCATGCATAGAAAGCTCTCCCTCCTCACCTCTACTTCCTGGTTTCTCTAATTTCCTTCAAGTCTTACATATAATCCACCTTCTGCAAGAAACCTTTCCTGAACCCCTTCCAAATATATATATATATATATGCACATATATGTGTGTATACATACACATGTATATATGCATATATGTGAATGTATGTGTATGTATATGTGTGTATATATAAATATATACATACATACATATATATATATATATATATATGTACAGAGAGAGAGAGATGGAGAGAGAGAGTTTCTACTATGTACCAAGCATCGTACTTCTGGGATACAAAGAAGGGAAAAAAAATAGTCCCATTTCTCAAGGAGTTCACTATATAATTGTAGAGGCAACATTGAAGGAATTTGGAAGATAGGATATATACAGAATATATTGGAGATAAATAACAGAGGGGATCAGGAAAGGTCTTTTGTAAAAGGAGGGATTTTAGGCAGTACTTGAAGGAAGCCAGAAAATTCAAGTGATGAAGGCAAGGAAGGAGTAAATTGCAGATGTTGAGAATAGCAAGTGAAAATATCCAAAGTTCAGACATGAAGTATTTTCAGCATCCAGCATCACTGGAACTTGGATGGTATGGAAGGTTCTAAGGAGTAAGAAGACTGGAAAAGTACAAAGGGGCCAGATTATGGGGTTCTTTTGAAGCCAGAGAGTTTTATATTTAGTACAGTGGTAACAGGAAGCCACTGGAGGTTATTGAATAGGAGAGGGTGAATGATCAGACCTATAGTTAAGGAAGATAAATTTGCCAGTTCAGTGGAGTATGAACTAGAGTAGAGAGACATTTAAGGCACATTTTCCTTTTATATTTCTTGTGATTTATTTTTTTATTTATTTTATGATTTATTTTTTATCTTTATGATTTATATTTCATACTATGTTTGTATGTCCACTTCCCCATTAGAAGGGGAGCTCCTTGAGCACAGGGACTATTTTGTTTTTGCTTTTCTTTACATCCCCAATGCTTACCACAGTGCCTGATGTAGTAACCACTAAAATTTTCCTGCTCAGTTCATGTTTCTTCTAATTTGTTATTGATCTTGATCTTGATCTTTGCTCTAACAAATTAATTCTGACTATACACAGAAAGCTAATTTGCAAATGATATCAGTAATCAAATATTTCCTCTTCATTAAGACAGTCAGTTTCAGTAATTTGTTACTTAATTTGGATCCTGTGTCCATTGTTTCCCACCTTTCTTGTTAAAGAAAATAATCATGATGCATAGGTCAAGAGCTTCTGTAGTCATTAAACCTTTGATCTATTTTTTTCCTTGATCTTTAGCCATATTTTATAGCTTATGGATATAAGCGTGAAACCTCTAATGGCCTCATCTAAGATCTTAAATTCACAGGATCATAGATTAATTGCTAGAAGGCATGTTATGGTCATCAATTACATCTCACCTCATTTTGCAGATGAGGAACTAGGACCCTGAAAAGTGAAGCAATTGGCTCAAGATCAATAAAATAATCCATAATAACATAGGATATAATAATGCTATAATATCTATAAGGTAGAAAGTAGAAAGTCCAGCAATTAAAACCAGCCTTTGACTCTAATACAAAAATATTTTTCATTATACCACAGATATAAGATGGAATATTTCAAAGCAATAGAACTGAATGTAATCTTTTAAAATTTCACACATTCTATTTCTCCAAATCCTCCTCCCTTTGCTGTTTGTTGACACTCATGTTTACACATTCTTTCATCTCTTAATTTTTCAGTGCCTCATGAATCTACCCATAGCACATAAAGAATTTATTTCTAGTAGTGGTTATTTTCTTTTTCTAAAGAGAACTGTGCAATACAATTCCTAATTATTAAATTATATGTAAATTAATTTGGTATATTTTATAATTGGACTTTTCCCAAAAAAAATTCATGACTTGGAAATGAAACTTAATTTCTAACAACAAAATATTGCCTAATAATTCTTTTTTTTTGTTTTACACTATTTTAAGCATAAAATAGACAGTCATTCAAATATTAAATTTAACTCTTAATGGTACTTGTAAGGAATTAAGTTTCTTACATAATTTTAACATAATGGGGAAAAAAACCCAAAATGCCTGAATCACTGCCCTTGTGAGGGTATGCTGGCATAGTGAGTAAGAGAAGCCAGAATTTACAAAAGTTAATTTAATACACTTTTGTACAATTGAATAAGTCAAGATTGAACTCCTTTGTTTGTTTCCTTGTTTATTTATTTATTTTTTCCCCAGCAAATTTCATAGAAGCCATGCCTATACTATATTACTAGAGGATCTAAAATTGTTCATTTAAAATGCCAGGAAGGCTAGGCCTCCAATGAACCTTATATGAACATCATACAGAAAAAATAATTCCAATTCAACCTTCATTTAGAAACTACATCTGCCAAGAGTTGAATTTAACAAATTGATAAAGTAGATTCATCTCCATATACTTTAGGATTTCCTGAGGGTCAAAATTAATTGAATAAAGCATAAACAAGTCATGGTGTCTTAGAGTTCAGATGCTGTATTTTCTTCTATATTTGGTCAAATTGCCCTTTGTCTCTTGCACATATCAGCAGACCATGATGAAGAAATGATGATGAACTACAACTTAGTTAACATTCATGTTTACTTTTCATTAATGTAAAATGGCATTATCTGTATTATAATTTTTTTCTGGATTGTGTTGTACATCTAAAATACAGCCTTTATCATCATTATTATTTTAGTCTTGATTTGTGGTTTCCTTGATTTAACAAAAGATTGTTGTGTAATTTTTGTCCAATTATGCAACAAAAATGGCACAATGGACAGAGCACTAGCCTTGGAGTCAGGAAGATCTCAGTTTGCATCCAGCCTCAGACACTTACTAGACTCTGTAGAGAGAACAGTCAGGCAGTCTCTTTCTTTTCACATAAGGTCTACAGCAAGGTAGACCTTACCAAGTAAGATGATCTGCCCTTGACCATCAAGAACAGATCTTTTAAAATGCTATTTTCCATGCCAACTAAATAGAGAAGCTAAAACAATAACATTTTCTGTAAATAAGAAAAGTCATTAAATAGTAGTTCACATTTGCATGGCCCTTTCTCATTTACAAAGCATGTTCCTTTAAAGAGCATTGGTGAAACATGTTTAAAAATACACAGAATAGTGAAGAAGGATATTCATGGGGCAAGACTATTGGCATTACTATCTGGTTAAATTTAATAAATATTTTTTTAAAAATCTGGCTCTAGTGTAATACAGTTACTTAATCTCTACCTGCCCCAGTCCTTTATCTGTAAAATGCACCTACCTCCCAGGGATGTTGTGAGAATCAACTGAAATTTATATCATTTATAGTGATCTGTAAATTTTAAAATGATATATAAATATGAGCTATTATGGAGATTGTGTTTTAGAAAATTGCCTGGCTACTGAGTGGTTATATGTCTTGCCCAAATTAATCACAGAGAGCCTTTTTTAGGGACAGAACTTTAATCCAAGTCTTCTTGATTCAAATGCTGGCCCTCTATCCATTATGCATTGTGTCTTTCAGATTATTTTTAGCTTTTTTTGTTATCCGAAATTTTATCTAGTAGGTCAAAGGTTAGGTAATTCTATTAATCTCTAAATGTTGGGTGTTGCAGGTTTTAGTCCCAAAATCCATGCATAATTTTAACTCTATGATCATTAATTCAGCCTGCAATATATACAGGCTGAATATATATTCAAATATATATATATATATATATATATATATATATATATTTGAATAGTCCAAAGAATTAAAAGTCTCCATTTTCTCTTGATATTAGGAAACCTTACCTTTCTCCTGAGCCTCCTCTGGTTTAATTCTTCTTCCCAGTTTCATAAAAAGCCCACTTTTTAACATTGTAGGCTTCAGAGAGCAGGACCAGTAGCTAACCCCTTCTGGGTTTTTCCTTCAGTTTAGTGTTTCATTTTTATCAGTACTCAGAGAAAACCCCTCTTGGGTTTTTCATGGTGCTTAATATCTTCCTGAAATCCCTAGGGTTCAAGAGTTTGAGGATCTTTGATAAAAATTTCTGTGAATTTATTTTCTTAGTAGTTTTGCCCAGGTAGTAAAAATCTCTGTAATTCTGACTAGGGCTTTGCCTTGCTCAACAAGAATCCATCCCTCCTATGGTGATATATTTTTAAAATGAAAACTCAACCCTGATAATATCCTTACATGCACATATATGTATACATATGAATATGCAGATAAAGACATGCACATGTGTATGTCTATATATGCATACACATATAAATATAGTGTTTGTGCATGTGCATATGCACACTGGAACAGAGGTATGTATGTGTGTGTGTGTATGTATGTGTGTGCATGCATGTATATATTGTATTTAGCTTTCACAATATTCTTAGGGCAAGTCTCCTTAAGCTAAAGGACCCTCTTCATTAAACTGAAACCTGACTGAGAGGAACATTCGAATGAGCCGTATGAAAAGAAGCTATGAAATTACAATTAGAGAGAGCAAAGGTATGATGAGCAAAGGAACTAGTTCTCATCTTCTCCTATAAACAAGAAAATGAGACAAAATTATCAACTTTCACAATTGCAAGACTGGGGAGGAAAGACTATAGAGCAATTAATCTGAAAAAGTGATACTCTTGTTTTTTTTTTTTTTTACTATAAACTAATCATGAATCAGCAGGTTAACCAATGATCAAAACATGTCTATTAAGTACCTACTGTGTGCCTAGTGCTGTGCTAGGTACTGAGGCCATGGTGCTCATTGTTGTGTGGGGGTGTATGTGATGGGAATAAGGTTAAAAAATGAAAAGTAAAATAATTTTTCATGAATTAATCTGTAGGGGCAGCTAGGTGACACAGTGGATAAAGCACCAGCCCTAGAGTAGGGAGGACCGGAGTTCAAATCTGGCTTCATACACATAACGCTTACCAGCTGTGTAACCCTAAGCAAGTCACTTAACCCCATTGCCTAGCAAAAAACAAACCCCCCCAATAAAATAGAATTAATCTGTGCTCAATGAGCTCACATTCTTTTGGAGGAAACACTGTATGAGTGTATGTATATACATATGTGTGTATAAATTTAACCATGTGTAATATACAAATACATATATAATATGCATATATGTATAGATTCACAAAATATATTGATAATGAATAGAAAAGAATTATAAGATAGTTAAATATAAGGAGGGAAGAGTGGCCAATAGCAGTGGTAGAGGGATCAGGAAAAGCTTAACGCAGAACATTATAATCGAAATGTGTCTTGAAGAAAGGAAGGCAAGTATAATATTCAGCAGAGTTGATTCTGGATGGGCAAGGGGAATGGCCAGTATAATAGACTTAGGAGTGGGAGATGCAGTGTTGTATTTGAAGCTTGACTGGATTATAGAGTATGGGAAGAAGGTTAATGTATCATGAGACTAGAGAAATTAGTTGGGACCAAGTTGTGTAGGGATTTAAAAGCCTAGGAGGTGTTGCTATATATCCTAGATTTAATAAGAGGCCACTGCAGTTTACTGAGTAAGGAAGTGGTCAATGTGTTCTTAAGAAAATCCCTATGGAAAATGTATGGAGGATAGATTAGACTGAGGAGACACTAGTTGGAGGGAGATCAATTAGGAGACCATTGCAATAGTCTAGTTGAGAGCTGATGTCAAGATGGATTGATGACATAGTTGTGGGAGAAGAGAGAAAGGTAAGGATGGGAAAGATGTTGTGGAAGCATAAATAACACATGATTGGACATGTAGGGATAGGGAGCATGAAGATTCATATATAATAATGAGAGTGATCATGAACTAAGGAGTTCTGTAAGAATTCTAGAGCACTTAATAGAAATAGGGAAGTTGAGTAGAGGAGAGTTTTTGACAAACAATAAAGTTCAGTTTTAGACATGGCTAGTTTGAAATAAAAAAAATTAGCAGTCATGAAAGATAATGCAACTATGCTGCTTTGAAAGTGACAGTGGCATTAGAGGATGCTGGTGGCTCAGTGGATAGAACACTGGACCTGGAATAGAAAAAGAATGCAAATCTGACTTCAGATATTCAATATCTCTGTGACCCTGGGCAAGTCACTTAAACTTTGTTTGCCTCAGTTTCCTCACATGTAAAATGGTAGCAATAATAGCACCTACCTTATAGCATTATTATGAAGATCAAATGAAATAATAATTGTGAAGTGGTTAGTGCAATGTCTGATGCAAAGTAACTACTACATAAATGTTAGCTATTATTTTTATAGAGTCCAGGCCCTACTTCAGGAAGTTCAGAGTTCAAATTTGGCCTCAGACATTTACTAACTTTGGTCCATTTAGGTAAGTCTCTCACACACACACACACACACACACACACACACACATACACACACACAAATACTTCTCTGTTTACCTCAGTTTTCTCAACTACCTTGCAGAATGTTGTGAGAATTAAATTATATAATATTCACAAGAAATGCTTAGCAATGTGTGTGGCATATAGTAAGTGCAATATAAATATTTATTTTCTTCCCTTTTCCCCTCCCTAAATGGCCTCTCAGTCCTCTTCTAGCTCTGAGAATCTGTGGTCACAATGTGTAGTAATAATCTATTGATTATACAGAAAGAACAAACCATAATAATAATAATAATAATAATAGTAATAATAAAAACTACTTATCTAGTTGTGTTGCAAATAGTATGTGTTTTGATTTTACTGGTTTCTTTGAAAGCAGAAACCATACTCACTATCATCCTGACTTGTTCCATTCTCAGAACATAGCATGCATTTTAAATGGGCATGTTCCCTTTAGATAAAATAAAATCAAATTAAAAGCAAAATCACTAGAATATTTTCACTAGAGTTTTTCTTCATAAAATCAATGGATATTTAATTTCATCTATGTGGGTCATCCCATCCATGTTTCAGACTGCAACCTTATTATTTAATCCAATCATCCTTCATGTTCTCCTATAAATCCTCCACAGAGACTTTGTCCAACATAACTGAAGCCTTCTTTGAGTTCCCAACATCATGCAGGCCCTAATGGATTATGTATGGATTTCAATCCTTTTAGAAAGATGGAGTAGCAGCGTTCCTTACTACCTACCTAGACATTATTCCCTAAGGCCCATAGGATCTTATCATCTATTTTTACACTACACCCTTCAGAATCCCTTGTGATTGGTATGTGATTGGCCAGTACACCACTAGGAACCCTGAGCCTTGCCATTCTTTCTGTAGCTGAATACCTCTCTGCATTTTGTGTTATCTCCCCCAATTAAAACATGAGCTCAGAGACAACAGAGACCATCTTGCTTTTCTATTTGTGTCTCTTGCACTTGAAACAGTGCTTGGCACACAAGAAACATTTAATACATGACTTTTTACCAATTTATTTTCCCTCATGGTATGTCAATTCAAGTCAACATGAACTTAACAAATGCTTACTACATGCCAGCACTGTCCACTTGTTAGTCCACACTTTGGGGCCTTGATTAATTCATTTCCTTTTGAAATTATGCCATTATCCTATTAAGATAATTATTTTTATTTTTTTCCAGTGTGTGAGAATGAATTCAGTTGTATTTTGTTCTTTCTGACCTTCCATGTATAAAAGACTCTTCTATCAATTAATATGGGCAGGGAAGAGCTCTGCATTATGCTTTACCACACAAATAATTGTGTACTTGTTATATAGGATTGGCAGGAAATGTTTCTTCAGTTTGTTTGTTTATTTTTACTACAGTAAATTATCTTTTCAATATCACTGGAAATGAATGAGGAAGTGAATAAACACTGACAAACTTTTGGAAATGTGTCCTGGATTCAACATTGTACCATTACACAAAGTTCTCCTGTAACTTTAAAAACAAAACAAAACAAAATAAAAACACAACAGTAAAGCTGTTAAGTATGTTCATACTTCCAAAATGAACAATAAAATATTCTTAGCAGATATTTGATAGTTCTTTCCCGTTGGGAAAAGTTTAACATTGTAGTCCTAATTCCTAATGCACTTTCACTACAGTAAAGCTTCCTATTTGCTCTTCATGTAAGAAATTATAATTGATATTGTTATCTGGCATATGAAAAATTGCTTTCAAAATAGTGGGTTCTTTCATAATTTATCTACTTACATGATGGGGAACTATATCTTCTAAGGGAAGGAGGGAATATACAGACATATCTGTACACATATGTGCATATAACTAGCTAATTATGTTCATGTGCATGATTGCATATATGTGTTTCCCACAGTGTTTCCCAAGAGGCCCACTATGAGTTGTCCATGAATATGGAAAAGTCCATGAGTTTTAAGGAAGGAAATGGACCTGGATGTTGTGGAGGCCAAAGAAATTCAGGGGGAAATATATATTCTTTTAGTTCCATACATAAACAAGCATGAAGAAAAAGTCTGACCCAAAAACACTAAATGCAAAAATAAACCAAAGTTGAGTCCTCCAAAAGGAACAAAAATATAGTCTGCTGTCCAGCTTTGGAAGATTTCTCAGAATATGCCACAGATATGGTATAAGAAAATCATGTTAAATAAAAAATCAAGTAGAACTGGTCCAATGAATTAAAAATTAATGATTGATTTCTATCTGTGGCAATATTTAAAGATTAATTCAGGATTAAAGTAGAATTGTAAAGGTCTGATCAGTTCCAACTTGTCAATTGGTCAGGAATACCATCTCTGCTCTAACATGACACAATTATTTTTAATACCTCTTATTTGTCTCCCATTCACACACACACATGCATGCACACATGCACTATAAAATAGTTATCATGGATTCTTATATTCATCCACAAATTAATTAAATAAAATTATATTTCCATGAAACAATATTTTTTCTTATTTGACAAATTTTATTATGCAAGGAGTTGTTTCAATTTTCTGATTTTTACATTTATTTTCCCCTGATTGTCAACCATTTTTTCTCACCCTCCTCTCTCTTTCTACTTCTTCTCCCACCTACATTTGTACTGGGAGAGGAGAGGAGAGGGGAGAGAGAGAGAGAGAGAGAGAGAGAGAGAGAGAGAGAGAGAGAGAG